>NW_008357584.1:2042541-2046038 GCF_000622305.1 Nannospalax galili | reverse complement strand
TTCAATTGAATCAATTAATTTTGAGCTATGTATACAAACAATAATTTACCAAAATAAAAGATGAATGCAGACAGGAAAAAAAATGTAAAGATACAATATGGTATGCAGTAAAATGTCCATGTTCACCTTACCCTTGAACTCTCATTGCCCTAAATACAGGCAGCTCTTTTAACATCTTGGACTGGTTTACTCTATAGTGAATATGCAGTGCTGGGGATAGAGCCCAGGGCCTTACACGTAACTTAAGCTCTCAATCCCTAAGCTACATCATAAGCCCCAATTTATCTTCATATTGTTGAGGCAATTTTGAATGTGTGTGTATGTGTGTGTGTGTGTGTGTGTGTAAGCCAAAGGGCAACATAAGAGGTCTTCCTCTATTGTTCTTTCACCTTATTACTGAACTTGGGATGCCCCCTCTTGGTTAGGCTGGCTGGCCAGCAGGCCCCCAGAATCCCATCTCTGTCCCCCACAGGTGGGGTTTGAGGTGTACACCACCACATCCATCTTTTATGTGGGTTTTGACAATCTGAACTCAGGTCCCCGTGGTGAACAGTAAGTACTTTGCCCCCTGAACCATCTTCCGAGCCCCATCCCTTAAGAATTTTTATACTATGTTGTTTAGTAGGTGGCTATTCATGACTATCATGCCTCCTTGTGAATTATGGCATTTATCATTGTACAATGCCTTTGTAGTTTTATTTACTGCTTCTTTGCTGTGAATTCAACCTCATCTGATCTCACAGCCCCCACATAAGTTTGTGTTTTCATTTACATGCTGCCACGTGTTTATCTCAGAGGCATCTTGTGTTTAGCTTATAGTTGAATTTTTATTTGTGATTTAGTCTGAAACCATTTCATAGGAGTTGATGGCGCTTATCTTTCAAGTGTTTGCTTCCATTCTGCCATTGTATTGTAATTCTGACATCATTGGGCTTTTGTCTTTCGTATTTTGCCATGTTGTCAGGCTTACTATGCTTTGTTTAATGCACGCTTTTTTCTGAAGTGTGTATCTTTTTGTCTTTTACAGTTTATATAATGGCCATGTGCACTTTATTTGTAAATGCATTTTTCTAATAATTTGGAAGATTTGGCATCTTTTTTGATTTACAGTGTTTATAATTTTAGATAATATGCTTAATTCTATTTTTAAGATACACGATCCTGACTTTTTACGATGAATGATAAATAAATATTTCTACATTCTACTTCTTTCCCCTCCATTCCTGCATCTAATTTGTGAAGCTATAGTATTATTCTTAGTTCTCAAAGTTTCATTCTACTAATTGGATGATATTCTGAAAGAGGGCAAAGAAGCTATCATAAAAGCCTTTCTGGCACATAACAATTAGAAGTGCTGGAAACAATATTTAACCTTGAAAAGAACAACTGAACTGGCAAGAAATTGAGCCCTAACCATGCAGAAGTATGGCTCAGAGGGCAAGAGAGGCACTGTGCTCATCAGTTGCCCAGGGATAATCCAACATTAGCTGATGGCCTGGAGCTGGGGCCCAATGGGCCTTTTGTGTTTAGGAATCTACACAAGGAAAGTTTAGATCAGAGACACCCGAATGAATGCAGAACTCCCTAAGGTGACTCGTCTGGAGAAGAGCTAAAGACATCATAATTCATTTATAAGATTAATTATTCTTACTTGACATATGCTAACTAACCAAAAAATACAGATGGCAGAGGAAAATAGGAAGCAGATGTTTTGCTGTCTTATACTTGGTTCTTGGTGGAGAGGTTTAGGAAAATATTTCCTGGAGAATTCAAAACCACAAGCAAAACTTTACATGGGTTTGGGTATGAATTTCAAATAATTCAATGGCCTTGAAAAGCCCAACACTAAGAATTTCATCTGAACGTCTAAGTAGTACCCACAGGTGGCTGATAGAAGCAAAAATAAATCATATCTAGAACACTTTAAACTTGAGCTTCAAAAAATTCCCCCAGCCAAAATTCCAAAAATATGAGCCCAGAATAACAAACATATTTAGTGAGGAAATAAACTGTCATGAGCCAGAGTTACTAGAGCATCAAACACCAAAACCAAAAAGCAAAAAATGTACCGGTATCACCATACTATGGCAAACCAACAGAAACTTCAGGACTAGAATGGCACATGCAGGCTATAAAACAGGTATGCTGGAACCTGAATGTACAATACAGGCTACAAAACAGATATGCCAGGTACTCTTCAAGAAAGAAGAGACTCATTAAGCATTACCAAGAAACAAAAGGCTGTGACACATAACCAGGCAAAGTAAAAAATGAACCAAAGACCTGTTAGAATATCACTGGACTAACAGATTGGACTTGGATAGCTGATTGTCAGACTAAAGAGGGATGAGTATAGAGTGCTTGAAAGTCTAGTCAGATTTTCTGAGGACAGTGATAGGATTGGGGAGAAGCACTATTCAGAATAATAATTGCTGAAATTCTTACAAAAGTAAGTATCTTTGTATTCACAATATCAATAAAACCTGAGTAAGATTTAAGAAAAAGACACTTAGATTAATAGTGAGGCTTTAGATTGCCAAAGACCAAGAGAAGTTCTAAAGATGATAGAGCAAAACACACACACACACACACACACAGACACACACACACACAGACACACAGACACACACACAGAGAGAGAGAGAGAGCGAGAGAGAGAGAGAGAGAGAGAGAGAGAGAGAGAGAGAGATTCTTTAAAAGGAATGACACTTTGATTCAGACTATCAGTGGTATATCTTCAAAATGCTAAAAGAAAGTAACTGTCAACCTAGTCTCGTATACCCATCAAAACATTTTCCAGGGAGGAATTAGCTCATTGCTAACAAGCTAAAGGATCTATTTTCTGAGGAAATTTCTAGAATAACTAGAAATTTCTAGAATAACTTCAAGGCCAAGACAAAGTAATCCCCCAAATAATGACAAAGATGCACGAAGCAGTGTAAGACTTTGGCAAGCCTGTGGACCTGCATCAACAATGCCTTAGATGTAGCATTAAAAATAGACTTCTTTTCAATGAAAGCAATTTAGGAGATGATCCTGTTCTTAAAACACCTGCTAATTAACACTGGATGGAGAGCCAGAGCTAGTCTTTATGTTGGTGTAGTTAATGAATATAAACCCTACCTAGTCTCTCAATTTCAATAAAAATTTATCACTTACTGAAACAACTCATTTTATGGATAAAAATTGTTATAATATTGTTCACCAAAGTAGAAATCCAACAAGCTCAACTTCTTGAACTATAGAGGCCAGAATTATGCCTTATTAACAAATGACAAATCAGAGCCACACCCAAAACTATGAGGATTGGTCTCTTGTCTCTTAAATTTTGACATATTTGTACTAAAGACTAGGAAAGAATATGACAAAAATATGTATAAAACCAGTTTTATCATTACTGAAGTTTTACTTCCCTAACTAGTATGATGAGACTCCAGGGGTTTCTTTACTTTTCTTTCTTTCTTTCTTTCTTTCTTTCTTTCTTTCTTTCTTTTTCT
>NW_008357584.1:2040520-2042531 GCF_000622305.1 Nannospalax galili | reverse complement strand
TCTTTCTTTCTTTCTTTCTCTCTCTCTCTCTCTCTCTTTCTTTTCAGTCATCATGATGGTATCATGAGATAATTTCTAGCCCAGTGGAGCTGGCTATTCCTGCTATTGAAATGCAGTTCTGCTTCTCAGCTGTGGCTCAGTAATGATATTAACTATGAATTTTCTTGCAAAAGCAATTTATTCATGTCACCACTTACTGCTGTAGGCTTGTTTATGGCTTTTTAAATGGGATCTGTTTCACCGTTCGCTTCTTTCTTCAGCACATTTTGCCTTTTGTAAAACACATACATTTCCACTAGTTGTCATAAACGATGACAGAAAACTGAATTAGAATGCAGAGTTACTTCCCACAGTATTTACATGTGATGACCAGATTCACAGAGCAAAGGCGAAGCACATTGTAACCAGAGCAGAAATAGTCACAATTCCATAAAAATTCAAAACCATGGCTTTAAGACCTTCTAGTAACTGCTTTCCTGCCTACCTATAGGAGGGATGCAGAAGTTAACATATTATCAATAAAAATGATAATGTTGATAGCAATATGTACTCTTTCAATAATACTGGTAATAAAAGACTGTCTTTTGAAGAGGAAGCAAATGTAAAGCAGTCTTTAGTTTTGCATCTTGGTTGAGAAGGTAAAACTAAAGTGTGATAAAATAGCCTTGAACTAGTCACTCTACGCCAGTCCCAGTGTCCTGATTTTGTTGCTGAGCCAGTTACTTAATACATAACAAATGAGGGGAAGCTGATGAATGGTACCCAGGACCTGTCTGTATTACCTCCATAGCTTCATGCCAATCTATAATTATAGATTTATCTATCTTGTGGTACACTCTTGGCGTTCCATTCTGAGGACTCACCACCTCTACCAGGTCTTTTCTCCTTCACAATCCAGCTGTCAGTGGCAGGGATTCTTCTGACTGAGCTCACAGATACAACCCCCCAAGCTTGTTTGTGTCTCAGCAAAGCAGATATTGAAAACCTGTGATAGGGCAACTTGAGGGGATAAGAAACCCAACTCACACTATTGTACTACCTGTCAGTCCATCCCTACCACAATTAAATAGTAATACCTGCTGCCTATCAAACCACTAAGCCATTTGCACATGTAATCTCATTGAATCCTCTCAACCCACTCCAGGGCTGGTAGGACTGTACTCAACACACATTCCACCACAGACTGAGGCACCATGTTGTCTTGTTCAGAAACACACCATTCATTTAATCTCTGTTATCAAAACCAAACCAAACCAAAAGGGGCAGGGGTAGCTATATAAAAACTGGGCTTCAAGAATTTACAAAGATTAAAAAAATTTTTTTTTACTTTCTTTTTTTCATTATATTATTTATTTAATAACCACATACTTAGAAGAAGCATTTCATGGCAACAGCTTTGACATATTCAATAACAATTTCCAGAGCTAAGATGCATCTTTTTCAAAATTGGCTGTAAATTTTTAGGTTTACAGTTGAATTGTTACAGTTATACAATATTTTGCTCAGTATAAACCCTATAAGACATAAAATTAAATGAGGTTTCAACCTTTAAAAAAGATCTTCATTTCATTATTAAAATACACAGTTTCATACAGAAAAATTCATTTTCAATGCAATTTACATGAAGATGTTTGCACATGCATTTCTAATCTCTATATATCTGATTATTACTAGTGACTTTAACCGGCTGTCAAAAAAATTTTTGTTTGAAGCAGTGGTTCCTTGATTATTAAGATTTTTGTTTCCCAAGTGCTGGGCATTAGGTTATGTGTTTTTTGTTTTGTTTTGTTTTGTTTTGTTTTTTCACCATGATCAAGATGGCTTTATTTCAGAGATGCAGGGATGGTTCAATATATATAAGTCAATAAATGTAATAAAATACATAAATGGACTTAAAGACACATGGATATCTCAATAGATGCAGAAAGGCCTTTGACAAACTCTATGTTAAAAGTCCTAGAAGGATGAGTGGTCCCCTTTCCCCACATCCTCTCCAACATTTGGTATCATT
>NW_008357584.1:2005759-2040272 GCF_000622305.1 Nannospalax galili | reverse complement strand
AAACCTCTATCAGATGTGTCGCTGGTGAAGATTTTCTCCCATTCTGTGGGTTTTCTGTTTGTTTCCTTGGTTGTCTCCTTTGATGTACAGAAGCTTTTTAGTTTAATGAGGTCCCATTTGTTAATTCTTGCCCTTGTTTCCTGAGCGTTTATGTCTGGTTTAGAAAATCCTTTCTTAAGCCTATATCTTGTAGGTTTTTCCTAATGTTTTCTTCTAATAATTTCAGAGTTTCAGACTTTACATTGAGGTCTTTGAGCCATTTGGAATTGACTTTTGTGCAGGGTGAAAGATAGGGGTTTAGTTTCATTCTTCTACAAGTGGAGATCCAGTTTTGCCAGCATCATTTGCTGAACATGCTGTCTTTCCTCCAGTTAATGTTCTTGGCCCCTTTGTCAAATATCAGGTGGCTGAAATTGCATTTACTCATATTTAGGTCTTCAATTTTGTTCCATTGGTCTATGGGACTATTTTTGTGCCAGTACCATGTTTGTTGTTGTTTTGATACCAGGTCTCTTTTTGCCCACACTGGCCTTGACTTTATCTGCCTCACCTCTTGTGTCCAAAAGAACTGATGCTTTGCTGTTGTACAATGCCAAGCCATCCCGACCATAGTCTAGGGCTGCAATCATCACTCGCTCATATATGATCCAAATATCATCTCCAAGCTTAGAAGCATAATCATTAATTAATTCTTCCCCAACTTCCATAATTTGTTCACTATTTCGTGAGTTTTCTTCTCTCCATTTTCTCATTTTATCTCGCATTTCTTCCCAAGTCACATTGTAATGCTCTGTGACCTTCACCATCTTCCCAGAACCCCAGGTTATGTGTTTTACAGAGACTACCACATCTGCTTCCTCCCAACCTAGGAAATTGGTTCTACTATCATTAATTTCCCCTCAGGAAGCACAAGTGTGCATCCTTCCTCCCACCATCAAGTAACAAGTCTGTTCTCACTGTATGTCTTGGACTCTTTTTGGCTGTGTTTTTCTGTTAGCTTAGGATCAACCAAGCCATTCCTATCTTTCTCCCCAGAAGAACAGATATTCTGAAGTCTTTTAAAAAAATTGATATGTTATGTTGCTGATGTTGATAGTATTAGGAAGCTGGATAGTATATAGTAAAATAACAGATTCTTTTCTAAAATTGTATATGCAAACGTATATTATTTATATCTATTTTATGTTAGAAACTTGCACAACAAATTTGTTTCTTCCCACAGATATTGAACAAATATTTCCCACATAATTCAGAACATTTTAGTCAAGTAGATTTGATGATGGTTAAGAAAAATTTTGTCAGTAGACCCTATACTTTTACTAAGAAGTGTTGCATGTTAGTAAACACATTGTTCTTCCCTTAGAATGCCAAAAATAAACACTGATTGTCTTATACAGCTCATTAATCCAATTAAAAAGAAAGGTATTTTATTTTTCAAACTTCAGATTATGATAACATTAGGCTAAGCACATGTATTACTTGATAATAAAAGTCCATTGTATCATAAGAAGAATTAACATTTTTTACATCATTTTGAACACTCCTTTAAAAAAAAATTTGGGGGGGGGTTGAGACAGGATCTCCTTGTAGCCACAGCTGGCCTGAACTCTCTGTGTAGACTAGGCTTGCCTCCATCTCTCACAGAGATTCACCTCTGGCTCCTGAGTGCCGGGATTAAAGGCATGTACCACCATGTCCTGCAAACTCTACTTATTTAAGAGTAAAGGAAAAAAGATAGTATTATTGAGACTGATGTGAAAGATAATACAAAGTGAATTACGAAAAATTAGAAACATTTCAATCCCCACATATGGTGAATATTAGCACACATAAACGGGAAATACTCTAATATTAATCAAAGTAACATATCACATTTCTTAAGTGGCTTGTAATATAAAATGCATGGTGAATGAAATTATAAGAAAATTCATTCAACTGCTTTTGTAACTATTTTGCTAATAATAACAAACCATGAAAGTACAAATGAGAGTATTCTGCTTTTGCAATTATAACTTTGAGAAGAAATTGTCTTGTGTCTCTTGGATTCTGAAAATAACTCAGGTATTTGTTTCGTAATATACTATATCTGACAGTTCAGTTTAAAACAGAGATTCCCTTCTTCCTTGAAGGGAGCTCATTTTAATCAGACTACTATTTCTCCATTTGCTCTTCTCATAAGGCTTCACCAGCTTTGAGTGACTGCAGATGACTTGAGTAATGGAAAGTGTTTCAGGGGGTCATGCACAAAAATAACAAATGCTAATTCAGGCAGAAAACAATGGAGTTTTATATGTATACACACAGAGAAAATTTATGTTTTTCTAGAATGAGAAAAAATGCATGAAACCCCCATTCAAGTTGCTATTTCTTGTCAATAATGTCTTATTTTTACCTATTATTTACCTATTATTTAAATTATTTTCCTAGTACAAAAAAATCAAAATATAGCTCATTCCATAATTTCCCAGTAAAGAAACACAGTGATAGACATCAGTTTTGACTAGGATTGCCAGATAAAACATAGGGAGCACAGCTAAACTGGGGCTTCAGATAAAAAAGCAATTTTGGGCATTATTGGGACTCAAATATTTCATGAGACACTTATACCAACAAATAGTACATTGTTTATCCGAAATTTAGATTCAACCAGGCATGTCAAATTTTTATTTGCTAAATCTGACAACCATACTTAACTCCTTAATTGCTTTTATTTCTCTAAGTCATAGGAAATTCCATAAAGTAGCACTCTATATTATATAAAAATCAGGACAGGAAAACTAGTTTCCCACACAGACTGTTCTGAAGGAATCATAGTAATAGTATGTGCTGGGATTCAACAGAGCAAAATTCTCTAGCCACTTGTAATTGGGTCATAGAGGAGCCTGGAAAACAAAAGCATTGCTTCAAGCGATCAGGCTGTAGTCATTGAGGAAAGTTTAGCACCTTCATTCTAATCTGAATTGTAGTGCCTGAGAAAGTTAGCAGCTAATTTGGCAAGATCTAAGGCAATTACTTAAAAAGAGGAGCAGGTGTAATTGAGCATGCCGAGTGTCATCCTGTCACTTCCAGCACAAGTAGATTTGTCACAGGCACCGAGGAAATGTGGTCAGGCCAAAAGTATTTGTTGGATTCTCTGTCTCTGTCTCTGTCTCTGTCTCTCTCTCTCTCTCTCTCTCTCTCTCTCTCTCTCTCTCTCCATGTGTGCTGGAGAGGAAGGATCAGGGTTGCAAAACCTGAATCTGGAACCCTGGTCAATTCATATCAGGAGGGACTCAGTCAAGGCTGAAAAGTGACACTCTTAGGATAAGTTAAAAGATGAGCGACATGCTCAGAGATGTGATCAAAATTTTTTTTAAAAAATAGATGTAATATTCTTGGTAATTTAAATGTAGCTGTTTATCAGGTGTTAACTCTACAACTTCCTCCAAACTTTTATTTTCAGGACTTTGCAACTTAATTTTCTTTCTGCAAGAGTCACGAAATTAAGCTGTTTGGTAGAGCTGCAGCATTTATTTTGCTTGATTTCCCTTTTGATCATTTCTTAACATGAACAGCAAACGTTCTCAACAACTACCAGAAAAGATTTAACTATACTTCACAATAAAAGCCTTTACTGGGTTAACTTGTGAAGTTTGAAAGAAATGAACTGTCAGTTGCCAAGGTAGTGAACTCTGAACTTCAAGCAAGCTGCAGTTAGTTCATCTGCCTCCACTAACCAACTCAAACTCTTTCCCTGAATTAATATGTGTTATATATTTCCAAGAAGAATCAAATGACACTCTCTACAAAAGTTGCCTTAACTGGAGTACCTTAAAAAAGACTTTTACCATGAATACAGCCCTAAAGTGCACCCCCATATAAGACTGATGCTTTCATTGATGGGCGGTGGTTCACTGAACTCCAATGTGAGGGTCAGTTTTGGTCAACTCTTTACCTCTGAATAACCCGGGTCCTTAAGCAATTTACAGCTTCTTATATGGGTCCTTGTTGGGGCTATTCCTGAGCATAGGTTTTCCTTGTCCCTTCAAACCTATTCTAATAGAAATCCTTCACTGAAATTGTGTGAAAGGGACCCTCAGGCAATGGTGACGGGTTTTCCTCCCCTTTCAAGACAGCAGGCATTTGCTAAGTTTCAGTGAACCACCTGTATTAACTGTATTTCCTGCTCATGTGTTGCTTTTGTTTGCAATAAAAGAACTCATCTCAGGTGAGTTAACCTTGCTTTTTAGAGAGGGCACCTGCAGTTATCTTGGAAGGTATTGTAAATCAAAACATGTTGAGCCTTTAAAGAGAGAAATAAAGAGGTGCTGACAAGAGGGGATGCCAGTAGGATTAGGCGACTTTCTTACCACTTGTATTATGGGGACACAGAACAACTGAGTCACATTCAATTACAGAGGGAAGAAAGATTCCCAGAAATTCCACAGATGAGAGGTTGCCTGGCTGGTGTCTTCAGTAAGCCTGGGAAAAGGAGGGGCCTATGAGGGGGCATGAAAAGACACCTCCCTCCTTAGCCTCCGGCTTCTATAATTGACCAAGATTTTTCAGCTTGTGATTTGATCCGACCAAACCCTGTTAGAGGCACTTGCCCCCAGCTGAGACCAAGGCTGGAGTGAATAAGAATTAGGTGACTCACTGGTATGTACAATACATGCATTCACATCTATTAGGATAAATGACACGTCGCTCACTTTAAGCACAGGCAGCTGGAGATTGTCATATTCTGAAAATGACAACTGTTATTTATTTATTGAGAATATTTATACAGGTTCTTCCTGGGCACAGAGAATGCATTTTTCAGTAGCACTATGACACCCAGCTGTCACGTGTCTAGAACAGAACATAGAAAACCATTAGCACAAGCGGAGACAAAGCACATGGACACGGGCAGCAATCTGTAAGAGCAGAGATTTAGAAGGTTGAATGTGGCAGGTTTTTAAGTGGGGCCCAAGTCATTATCTTAACAGGGTTTCAAGCTACTCTAAGGAAAAAAAGATTGTTTTTTCATAGTATGATTATGTTAACTGCTGGAGAACTGGTTTTGAGGCATTGATTAATTTGGTCAGAGGGTTCACATTATACAACTCAGGAGACACACAGGTCAGCTTAGTGAACAAAGAGTGGAGAAATTATTCAAGACCACAGCAATTCCTACCATGGGTTTTCCACACATCATGGTTCTGTGACCTCTACAAAGACTCTTTCGCTCTCTGCTGTAGTTCCCAGTGCATTAAAAAAGGCTTAAAGTGGTGTTTCCCCAAGTAGTACCTCTCCACTTCAAATCATCATTCCCTGGCACATCCCATATCCACTGAGACTTTCTGAGAGCGTGACCTTAGAATATACATTTTACCAATTTTTCTTGGGCACTTTTTTCCACCCTTAGGAAAGGAAGGTTGAGAACCATTATCTTAGAAGGACAGAATGAGTTTAAGGAAATTAATACATTCCAAGCTTCAGATTCTATGTGTGGGTTGACAATGCACTCAAACTATATATAAAATATATAGCTTGGCAGCAACTCAAATTAATGCAGAATATCTGTCTTAACTTCCATTACTTAAGAGGTTACTGTCCTTTTCTAATCATACTTAAAAGTCTGAAGGACCAAATATAAATCCTAAATATAAGTATTTCCAGAGAATTATTGAGCTATCTATACGTTCTAGAAAAATTCATTTGAACATAAGCTATTTCTCATATGGTTACCTGAAACTGTTTTTTGACCTATTGGCCTCTTGCCCAAGCACAAGGATAGAATGCAGTGTGCTGTGTGGGAGCTGATCCGCCTCCTGCTGCTATTGCAAGCTCGAGAACAATTCTGAGAAATAGATTATTGCCTCTTGAAAATTTTCAAGTTTTTGGATGAATATTTAAATTTTAGGCTATAATTTTATTGAGAAAGTCTAAAAGTCATTATTGAAATGAAATTTTATTTTTGCCCAAGCACAAGGATAGAATGCAGTGTGCTGTGTGGGAGCTGATCCGCCTCCTGCTGCTATTGCAAGCTCGAGAACAATTCTGAGAAATAGATTATTGCCTCTTGAAAATTTTCAAGTTTTTGGATGAATATTTAAATTTTAGGCTATAATTTTATTGAGAAAGTCTAAAAGTCATTATTGAAATGAAATTTTATTTTTTTGCAATAAAAACATGTTTTTACCAAAAGAAAGTAATTAGAAAAATTTTTAATTGTACAAGTAAAATATTTTAAATTACATTTTATAATTCTAACTGCTCAAAGACAATTGCTGTCAATACCTTGGTACATCCATATCTATGTTTATATAAGAAAAAAAATTTTTTAAGGCAGCACTGGGATTTTGTCATTCATATTTATTTGTACTCTGTTTCTTGCAAAAGCATATTATAACTAGTTTTCAGATCGATAAATACACTACTGAGGGAGATTTTAAGATGTTGTATTCATTTATTGTGTGAATGTGAATGGTATTTAACATCTGACTTTAAAACAATTTTTTATTTTATTTTATGTGTATGAGTGTTTGCCTGCTTGTATGTAAGTGCACCTGTGTCATGCAGTGCCTGAAGAGGTCAGAGAGGATATCGGATTCCCTGGAACTGGAGTTATGGACAGTTATTAGTCCCCATGTGTGTGCTGGGAATTTAACCTGTGTCCTCTGCAAGAGTAGCCAGTGCTCTTAACTGCTGAGCTATCTCTCCAGCCCCTTTATCTTTTTAACATCCTAAGTATTTTTGCTAGTAACACAAATATTAATAATGAAATTGATTATCATTTATTGAGTATCTTTAGAGTACCAGGCACTGTGTGAAATGCTTATCTCTCAAGTCCTTACCACCTGACTTTTGATAGGTCATTTCCAATTTTGCTATTGTAATCAATGAGAAAACATTGTCAAGCAAAAAGAATTTTCTCAGTGGTTTGTCTTGTGTGTGGAGTAAATTCATATAACAAAAATTACCCAATATCTGCCATTCAAAGTAGGTTGTAAGAGCAAGGACTAGGATGCAGCTCAGTTCTGGAGTGTTTGCCTAGGCCTTTATGAGGTTCTATGTCCAATTCCTACTACGTACAGCATAGGAAGAGCTTGCAAATAAGTTTGTGGGTTCTGACACCAGGTGGAGAAGGAGATTGCATCCAAAGCTTTTCCTTTTCTTTTTTCTATCTCCTCTGAACTCCTTCCCACATCATTCCCCCATTGCTCATCCTCTGAGGATTCTGGGACTGTAACAATCCAAAGTCCTCACCTCAAAAAAAAAAAAAATAGCTTGAAGCTCCCGTCTGCGCATTCATATTTAATAGGTTTGTCTTTAGCCACGGGCTGTGCTGAGCAGGGATGCACAAAGGAGGCTGGCGCATTAGAGTTGCCTCTGAGAAGCCCACAGGCAGACTTCTATGCTTTTAATGAAGTTTAAACTTCGTAGTCTTTTACTTATATAGCTGCTTTCCAAATCTTTGTTTGTTGTTCCTCAATTTGCAAAGTTGTTCTAATATGTAGACATTTGGAAAGATCTTTTGAAAGTCTTCAACAGGGGCTGGTGAGATGACTCACTGGATAAAGGTACCTGCTTCCAAGCCTGTCAACCTGAGTTCTATCCTTGGGACCCACATGATAGATGGAGAAAACCCACTCCTGCAAGTTGAAATGAAAGATTTTAATAAAACAAATGAGGGTTTATCTTTGTCTTGATATAAATGTTCATGAAGGGTACCATTTTTGATATTCATAAATGTATTTAAAAACAAAGAAATTTTAGAAAACAATGAATGAGATATGAAAACAACAGAGAAATATGAACTCAACAGACATTTATACAGGGAAGCAGATTACAGAGAAAGTTCAGGGTAAAGCTAAAACAGTAATTGGTTAAGAAAGATGTGCCCCAATGATGTCATCTACAACAAGCTCTGGTTAACCGATGTGTTTTAGGTCAAACTGTATTTAAGATTAGCCCCTGAAAAATGTCCTGAAATATTCTAGGTTATATAAGAAATAATTTTATAAACATTTTTCCAAATTTAAAATAGATTCTGAAAATTTACAAGGCATTAACAATAACAAGTTCTGGCACTGAAAGGAACTTTTCTTTAAGTAATAACTTTTTCAATCAACGTTGCTCAAAAGAAGTCTGAATTACATTTTTCTCCTTGTATAAAAATATAAAACCATTGTCACATGAAGAAGCAATCAAAGACTGTTGCCTCCCCAAGAAAGACAAATAGCATAGGCAAGTAAAATAGTTCATTTAAAAATTTTAAATTTTGTTTATTATCCATCCCCATGTGTGTGGGGGGGCAAGGTCATGCCACACACAAGCCTGGAAGTCACAGGACAACTTGTTCAGTTCTCTCCTTCCAGTGTGGGTTCTGGGGATTGAACTCAGGTCATCAGGCTTGCACGGAAGTGCTTTTACCCATGGAACCATCTCACCAGGCCCACAGTTAATATTTAAAGGTTCAGCTATTTCTTTTTAGATCTTGTGATGTTAATAAAATTTTCAGCCTTTGAAAACTCATTTTCATTTCAAAATTAATTTGTGCACCTACTTTTAATATTCATAAAAATGTTTATTCTCTTTGTTAAAAGGCTTTCCCTGTCTTGTACAACGTTGAGAAGACCCAGTGTGATCTGGTTCTCCATGCCTATCAAGCTCACATGCATCAACTTTCATTTACACCAGGAAGGTGTTTGTGGCCAAGAAATGAGGAGCGCAGCGTTACTGAGGAGCAAAGAATGGTGAAAGTACTGAAGGCTTGGAGGGAGGCCACGGGGAGCTGAGAAACACTCCCAAGGACCAGGTTCATAGGGCAAGGTAGACTTGGGAAACTCTTTGTCAACAGGTAAAGTAACTTTCTCACCAGCGGGTTAGGTCCTTAAGTGCTGCTTAAATATATTACAAAGGCAGCAGATGAAGGATCTGATTGTTCCGATTGTTAGGAAAAGACTTGCTGTAAAACTCAGAGAGCAATAGTTGATCTGATAACTTGAGGATTCTTAATAGCTGAACACAAATAAACCACTTGTAAATGCCCCTGGGCTGGCCTGCTGCACAACCCTTTTCACATGGCAGTAATATACGGCCAGTAATTACCATAATGAGCCACCAGAAGGCATCTATTTGTTAGCCTGGAAGAGCTTGCATCTGGCTTTTAGGTGTGAAGCAAGGAAGGCAAATGACAAGGCACATTTGAATATACATTTCCTCCGGGCAGCTACTTATTTGAACAGCTGCTTATGAGGCGCACAGCAGCATTAAGAGTCAGTCCAATTCTGGAGGCTGTGTGCATCTTGATTTCTATTTTTTTTCTTTGAAGTACAGGACCAGCCTATTTTCTCCCCGGGTAATAATTTCTCCAAATTAAAAGTGGTTACCCGACTTAAAACCTGTGACAAGTCTATTGTGTTGACCTCTACAGCTGGGAGAAGGTGGAGGTTGCCAGGGAAATGGCTTCAACAAATGAAACGAGGAATAGGACTCAGAAGTCACGTGCCAAATTGTTTGGTTTTTAGATTAAGTTTCATAGGAAAAATGATCCAGCGCTTTCTTTCTCTATTTTTTGTCTTTGTCAAAACAAAGACTACATAACAAAGGCAACATTTTGAGCCATCTGCTGAAAATACAAAATATTTTCATCAAAATAACAAATTGGTGGTTTGTTGTGTCAGCTTGTACATTTAATAATTCCAATGATAAGCATTCTCTAGATATTAGATGGAGGCACATTTGTCACCTGAAGAAAAGGAAGGCATTTAGTTATATAAGAAGTGAGTTTAGAAATGACATGAGGTGCTGATGTGTAACAGGAGAATGGGGGATGTCTGGAGGGAAAGAAGCCGAGGAAGGCAGGAGGGAAAGTCTGAACCTGCAGTTCCACAGTTCGAAATGAAACCAGGCCTGGGCCCCTTTTACCTGCTTGCTCTCCTAAGGAAAAATTCCTTGAAATGTGGTATATTTTTTGAGTTATCAGAAGTATGTATGTGAACGAATGCCTCTAAAACACTCAGGAGCATAAAGCAGAGGTCACAGGTATTTCTGTTTGCCCCAGAGTTTACCTGAGATAAAGAGATTTATAGCACGCTTGGAAGAGCTGTGTTAGAGGTGCGCCTTGACATTCATGGATCACTGCGCAGTTCCAAATGCCTCTAAGAAGATTATCAAGAGGTTGTGTTTTCTGAAGTTTCCTGATCTCTCCTTTTACCTAGGGGTCAAACTGTAGGCATTTGAGATATTAGCAAGGACCGAGCTTACAATGGAGCTTACAAATAAAATACAGGTCAGCATTGCAGATTTCCTCCTCGGCTTTTCAGCTTGCAACTATCTTTTGCACTGTTAGATTTCATTTTGTTCTATTTTACTTTATTTTGGGGTATAATTGAGAACTTTAACATTATACATAAATTACATATATATCTATTAGTCATATGATTAAAGAGTATAACTGTATAAAAAGCATAAAATGTCTCCTCAACCCTGTGTCCAGTCAACCTGGTGACCTCCCGTCACTCATTCTAAGTAGCCACTTACTAGTTTCTTACCTCTTCTTCCTGAATTCCTCTTTGTTTATCTAACTAAATAGATGCATGTACTATTGTTGCCTATTTATGTAAATATCAGTATATTCTACATAACATTCTATATTATTGTTTTGTCACTTAATGACTTTTCTTTGACCTATTTTTATCACACCTTGTGATTTTCATATTTATTTCTGTAGTTGTATAATTTCCCATTGTTTGAATGGATTTCAACTTACTGGATCCAAACTGCAGCATTTTGAAGTCTCTGTCTTGTTTGTATGGAAGTCTGAATTAAATTCTTGTTTTTCTATAGGCATAAAGATTCTTGTTTTTCTATAGGCGTATAGATTCTTTAATCATATGACTAATATATATATGTAATGCCTATATAAAAATTGTTATATGTATAGAAAAATAAGAAATTGTTAAGACCCTAGAAAAGACAATGGAATTATTTGAAACCTAATTTATGGGTTTGGATACATGTGTGGAATGACATCACAAGCTCTACTAAAACACTGAAGATGTGATTTGTACTTTATGGGTTTGCATCCTGGGTTATCTGGGTTCTCTGAGGCATTTGTCATACCCACCTGATTTTATTTAAATATTGCATAAACACTCAACTTAACTTGGATTTTCTTTTCCCAGCATGAGAGCAGCTGCCCTATATGGCTTTGTCTCTGAGACCACAGAACTAGGGTTCCTTTAAGACCTTCCTACCTCTCTGATCCTACTTTTACATTTAATTAAGGTAATCCTTCAATCTACATCCTCTTCCAGACCCCTTTCTCCTTTCTAAGCTGTATCCATGTTCCACCTGAAGCAGGAGATCATATTGCAGTTTTGGTCCTAAGCTCATTAAAGAAGAATGCATCTGGCATTTCTCTGGGAGGAAAATGGGCTTTCAAGTTCTAATTGGAAAGATCTGAAGAAAGTAGAACTCCGGGGTCTTTCTGACCACTGAGTATATGTGCTCACTGTGTGGAAAACATAGGGTCTATGATTTTGGTAGAAGTTGTTGCTTATCTATTAGATCAAATTAGATTTAAAAATTTAACCTCCATTCTGGTCTGGGGAAAAATTGTATCGCTATGTACAGTCTCTTACTGAGATCACTATATTATGTTTCTCTTTAACAAAATGATATAATGCTGGTAGATAACCCGGAGTATTAGAAAGGTTCAGAGAAACACAATGAAGAATGGGAGTAGGAGGCAAACCGAGAAGAAAGGAGAAAACACTAGTGAGGTGGGGAGGAAAAGAGGGAATGTGGGAGGAAGAGAGAAAGTGAGAGATGAAGAGAAAAAGAGAGGGAAAGGGAGAAAGAGAACAGAGGGAGGAAGACAGGCAAGGAAGGAGGGAGGAAGCCAAGGGAGGGAGGAAGAGGAAAGGAGGGAGGGGAGAAGAGAAGAAAGAAGGGCAAGAGGAACCTTTGTATCTGAGTTTGCTGCATGTGTCTTACTGCCTGTGAGGATGGAAGGTTTCATCAGGGGCAGAAAGCTGAAGTATCAGCACTTGTTTTGCACGAAGGAAAAAGCAAATGAATTTTATTCTCTGTCTTTTTCCTAAGCAAAGGTCTTAGTGACTCCACTCAAAGCCCTTTCAGCACAGATACTGAAAGGAGAGTGAACTAGCAGACGTCGAACAAGAAATAATATGAAAGAAAGAGCAATAAAAAAGATAATGCTCTGCTGGCACATTTCCCCTCTGTCTATGTGGTTGCCACACACTCCTTCCTCTGTCCTGTGCCGCCTCAGTCTATGCAGTCACTGCACACTCCTTCCCTTGTCCTGTGCCGCCTCAGTCTATGCAGTCACTGCACACTCCTTCCTCTGTCCTGTGCCGCCTCAGTCTATGCAGTCACTGCACACTCCTTCCTCTGTCCTGTGCCGCCTCAGTCTATGCAGTCACTGCACACTCCTTCCCCTGTCCTGTGCCGCCTCAGTCTATGCAGTCACTGCACACTCCTTCCCTTGTCCTGTGCCTACTACTTGCCTCATTCTTAAGGACACTTAACAAATATTTCCTAATGTTGCTGATAGCAGGCTGTATTATTCTGCACTTTGTTTTACACATGACATCAGAATTATTTAGAATTATTGTATGTAGTTAGTTGTCTTTCTAACAATGCTTTCATTCTCAAGCTTTCTTTAAAATGGTATGTTTTTTTCCTCTTACAAGACTTTAAAAGAGAACAAGAGGACTAGCAGATCCCCTTCCTGCCCTCCTGACCCACACCCATCCTCGGGTCAGTGCTCTGGCCTATCTTTATATAGTTGCTAGAAAATAGGAGCCAGATCCTCTTGCCTCTCAGTGGACCTTGGCTCTGCATGTGTTTATTTTCACCTGTTGAGAATGCACTTCCACTAAAGTATTGAACCGAACACACAGATCCCTTCAGAAATAATCAGAAAAGGATTTATTTCCTTTAGAACGTCTTAGCTTATCTAAACATCGGCTATTCAAAGGTGATTACTTGGGAATTTCCAGGTCACATAGCGACAGGAGAGTCTACTGCTACTGGATTCATTTAGACAAAAACCAGCAACCAAACATTTTGGGGTAAGGCAGAGAGTGTTTTAAAAATTAGTTTGTGTCTAAGGAATTTACAGTATTAGTGTCTACATAATTTTAAATGTCATTCTTGATTTTGTTTTATTTTAATCAATCTATACAATTGGTCTTTCTGCTGTTTTGGTTAACTTATGTACAGAAGCCAGAAAAGTCTTTGAAAAGATGACCACTTATGTAGAAATGGAGACTTTTAAATAAGAGAAAAAAATGCTAGAATTTAGGAAATATTTATGATATGGACAAAAGGTTGAAGGAAGGCCACTTTTGATAATAATATATTTAAAAATAATAAGAAGGATGCTGAGGGCTGGGGAGTTGGTTCATTTGATAAAATGCCTGCCACCCAAGCCCAAGTTCGTATCTGTAGAACCCACCTAAAAAACTGGCCATAGTGGCATGTGCTTGTAACTTATCTACAGCCCTGGGAGAAGGGTGGAGGAGGGAATCCCTGAAGCTCACTGGAGAACCGTCCTTGCCTATTCATAAGCTTCCGGTTCAGTGAGAGACACTGTTTCAAAAAATAAAGGTGGAAAGCTATCCAGGAAAGAAACCAGACATGAACACACATGCACATGCACACGGTCTGCCAACATGGTTGCATGCACCTATACTAACAAGTACATGCATTTCCCCAGCCTCCACCCCCCCACCCGCCCCCGCCCAAAAAACAACAACAACAACAACAACAACAACAACAACAACAACAACAAAAAACCCAGTGGTACTTAAAGTGGTTTAGGAGAAGAGGATTCAAATCCCCTAGAATGGTTTTAGTAAACACACGCTATGGAAACAGGAAAGCAAGCCATTGTTAATTAAGAACCTGCTCCATTTGTTGTCCTCTCAAATCCTCCAACAGACAAGGAATCTACAGCTTGATGAGGTTGAGTGAGGCATCCATGGTAAGTGGCAGAACCAGAACCAGGACTGTATCTCCTCTGCTTCTCTAAAATCCACTATGCCATCACCTTGTCTTCACATTTTGTTCTGAAATACTATTTAAACAATTGTGCCATTTTTGTCATGTGAGAGCTCTAGCCCCTGATTCTTTGTTCTATCTAGCCTCAACTACAGAGGAGGTATGTAGGCAGGGGTCCTTAGCATTCTTCTTGAGTTCTTCCCTCATTCCTGTGTAGACTGGAGTTTGCAGCAATGTCTCCTGGGAGGAGATAGCAGAAAAAGGCCAGGGGATCTGTCTAGAACCAACACCCTACACCCCCCACCCCTTTTTTCCACCAATACACATACCAGATGAGTTTTGTGAGCTATCTGCTTCTGAAATCTATAATAGAAGAGATAGCTTTATAATCTGGACCTACCAGGGCTAACAGAGCAAGCGGGATGTAGGAGCCACACAGCTTCTCCACTGGAGACCACCAGTTGGCTATGCATTATTTTGAGCTCACAGAATGTTTAAGTAATTACCAACTTTGAAAATCCACTCAGGGGCTGGAGAGATGGCTCAGAGGCTAAGAACACTGAATGTTCTTGCAGAAGACCTGGGTTCAAATCCCAGCACCCACATGGCAGCTAACAACTGTCCGTAACTCCAGTTCCAGGGGATCCGGTGCCCTCTTCTGACCTCTGCGGGCATTGCACTTACACACATGCAGGCAATACACACATACACATAAAATAAAAATAATAAATATTTAAAAAATACACTCAACAACTATCTATTGGACATGTGTTCTGCACTGTTTTAGGAACCTAGGATTCATCAGGGACTCAAAAAGACAAAGCTACCCTTGTGGAACTTACATTCTTTGCCTGGAAAGGCAAATATTAAATGATGAGCAAAATATATAATATCTTAGGAAGCGAAAGCTAATGAAGGAAACAAAGACTAATGGGGATTTGGAAGGACAGAAGAGAGAGTTGACAGAGGATTCATGAGCAGATCGCATGTTGTGGCAGACTTGCAAGAGGTGAGGGAGCCAGACATTGAACAGGGGAGAGGAAGAATATTCCAGGCTAAGGGAACAACCACTGTAAAGTCTAAGTTGGGCAAAGATGCCTGTCTGAGGAATAATCAGGTCAGTTGGCCTGAAGTGGAGAAAGCAAGAGAAAAGGCCATGAGAACCAGGTAAGAAAGTTACTGGGGGGGCTAGATGGCACAGGACTGACTTTCACTCGGATTGAAATGGGGAACTATGTAAGGGTTTGAGCCGAGTGTAATACTGAGGTGCACAGAGGAATGCCACATGGTGATGGTCGAATCAGGAGTCCATTATCAATAGCCAGGGTCAGAGAGGGGGGCTAGTGCCCAAAAGAACTCTCGACCCTAAGGAGAAGCAGGGCAGAGTTTATAAAGCTTAAAACCACAATTATATTATGCCGTGGGCAAAGCCAATAACCATAGTTACATCAGATTATCATAGTTACACCAGACCAGGGGCAGGTCAGTTAACAAAGGTTTTAAGTTAACAAAAAATTTCAATAAGGAAAAAACAAGTTTCTCAGAATTGGAGAAACCTCAGGCTCCATAGAGATGCAGGCATAATAAGGTGATTTCTGGTCCACTGGTAAATTTGAATCCCACATTCTTACCTGAAGAAATAAAGGAAAAGAAGGTACTGAGAATGACAGTGAAAATCATTTCTTCCTTTTAAAGACTGTAAGTACTACCTCAATCGTGGGCAGCTTTAAAATAGCAGTGAACATTTTAGAAAGGATCAAATGGAGGGTCACCACAGCTATCAGGAAGGAAAAGATTCAGTGGGGAAAGATCAATTGAGAAGTAATCAACAAGGCATGTCCAGTTAAATTTGAAGAATTGAGGCCCAAGGCACCAAACCTGATTACTGTGTCCTTATACTAGAATGATGGTACATAGTCCTTGGAATACTAAAAACAATGAGATTAGATTCGACCTGACAATTCACTTGTAATGCAGCTCTAGGGTATTGAGTGGATAGGAAATTACAAATAATCCAGACTTTAAAGACATGTCCTGTACTGTCAGGCTTTGGACAAGAAGTCTTCTCATTTGAGATTTCAAATATATACCCCCCACACTGAGATTCTGTGCTCACAGATTTTAAAGCAAGAGAAAAGGAATTTCAGTCAAAGTGTACGATCATACTCAAATGATTCACACGAGTAGCAGTGAACTATGGAAGAAGGCACAGGAGCTGTTAGGCCCTCCCTGCTGTTCAACACATTACCTACCCCTACTCTTTGGAAGAGAGATGATCACAGCATTCTGGGCGTCTACCCTACCTGCCTTCTTGAGAAAATATCATCAAATTATGCACATCAGATAGAGTTGCTTTTTTTTTCTCCAGGTGCAGATCCTTTTGTTTTCTCCATTCGTTGTTTTTATTTTGTTTGTTACTCTCATCTTCCTTGGGAACTGATATCTTGGGCAATTGGTAAATGGTTCCTATAGCAACAGTCACCATGTGAAATCTCTCCCAATAGCGCTCTTCCCTCTCTCCAACCCCACCTCAATGTGTTTTTTTTTTTTTTCCTTAATCTTTCATTATTTTTCTTCAACATTATTTTTCTTCAGATTTTTAAACTCATTCATTATACTTACTTTTCTCAAATTTAATGGACATTCTTAGTTACAGGTTAGGCTTTTTAATATAGAGATGCCCCAGGCTCTCCTAGGTATCATTAATTTTGTGTTAGGTGGCTTCATATGAAGTCATACCATTGAAAAATAAAATTTAAAAAGGATTACAGTTCTTAAACTTGATTTTACCATTTTAATTTTGCACATTAAATATTCATTACAGGAAAGATGGAGTCTAAAAACCAACACATGAGCATCTATGTATCTTCCTTAGCAAAGAGGCAGAGCAACATGAACAAACGCATGAGAACGCCATTGCACCCTAAGGAAGCTCCTGGCTGTTCTGCACTTGCCATCTCCAGGAGTGGGGTGCTGTGGAAAGGCCCTTCAGTGATCATTCAGTGTTCTTCCTATAGCTATCTTGCAACAGAAGCACGAGACTTTGTGCTGAGTTGGATCTGGCTTCCGTATGTCTCTGGTTTGCCTGGAACAGGGCCATTAGAGTTTGAGAAGACATTTATGTTGTTCTCAGTTTATTGCCTTCCACAGATTGATACCCTCTAATGTCCCCAGAGTCATTTCATGCTACATTATGGATTCATATTCACGAATTTAGCATTCGTGGCTATCTGCCCTATCTTGGTAGAAAGAGCTCTGTAAATATCTCAGCATTTGAGTTCATTCCATATACATCAGGGGGCCTTCTAAAGTGTGGTGATTATGATAAGACTTTAGTGTCAGGCTAGCTAAAAATTAAATCCCAATTTTTCCACTGTGAAACCCTGAGCAATTTATTTAATCACCTCCCCTCATAGGTGAAACGGTGATAATAGTAGTATTTTTCTTATAGAGTTATGAGGAGCAAATAAGTTAACACATAAAAATCCCTTGCAATTGATGAATTAATTGGCTTTAATAACCTCTCAAGTTTTGCTTTTCCATGTTACATTCCAACTTAAATTAAAATTAGCCTAGCATGGAAGATCATCAGTTCCTTCAGTCATCTAAATTACACCTCATCTTTCAGTTCTACATTATCATTCATGAAGCACAGAGGCCAGATGCAAATGAACTTGGTGTCTTCATCTATTTTTCTAAAATAAAATGAATTTCAAGGAAAGTCAATGATAGAAAGCAACAGTGAAATCATGTAGAAACTTTGAATAAAGTCATATGGATTCCCAGCTCACAGTCTATTGACAGAAAAATAGCTCCCCTTCTTCCCTCCGAGCCCAGAAGTCCCCTCCAACCCCAGTGTCGGGGATGAATGCTGCACAAAGGCTCTGAAGACAGCAGCTATAGCACATTTGGATTGGGACTACTTCCAATTTAGGCAAACTATTCAGTTTTATCCGTTTGTAAGCCTTTTTGTCAGTTGAATCTATTTGCATTTATTTCTGTGCAAAAATAAGTAAGATAAGAACTTTCTTTTCTTCCTTCTTGTTTTTTTGTTTGTTTGTTTGAACTTAGTAGCCTAGTCTGGCTCACAACTCAGTATGTAGTGTAGGCTGGCCTCAAACACTTGGCAATCTTCCCACCTCAGTCTTCCAAGTGTTAAGATTGCAGGCTACTTATTTTTCTTTCTCTTGAAATAAATTTCCACCTGATGCCTAGATGTGTTCATTACTTTTCTTGTTGTTGTGACCAAATACCTGAGAAGAATCAGCTCTAGGGAAGGTTTATTTTGACTCACAGTCTGAGGGGACACAGTCCATGATGGGAGGAAAGTCACGGTAGCCAGTGACTTAGTGGAGGCTGATACGTATGGCAGATACTTGTTCACATCTCAGTGGACCAGGAAACAGAAAGTTGAATGCTGCTATTCCACTAAATTTCTTCTTTCCCTCTTTTTATTTAATCTAGGACCTCAGCCCATTGAATAATGCTGCTGATACTCAGAGTGGATTATCCTCCCTCAATTAAACTTCTCTGGAAGTTCCTCACAGACATTCCCAGAAGTATGTCTCTTAGGTGATTGTAAATCTAGTCAGCAATGAAAAATAACTATTAATAGTCCACCACTTGTCAACTTGACACCCAGGCATATCACTTCTAAACCATAACATAAAGTTTTCTTTTTACCCTTTGATTGCAATAAATATAAGCATACCCAAACCAATTTAAGGTAAATTAGACTTATACAGCTTATAAGGGAAAGATACGCATAGCAAATACTCTTCAGTCTGTAGTTAGCTATTGCCAGAATATACTTACATTATATTTATGTGTATATATTATGTTTTATATATATATGAAAGGTCAGTTTTATTCATAGCAACTGAATCTACCATAGCAAAAGATTTAGAAACGTTTCTTACAGAGAAGGGCCCCTAAGCATGTCACCCGAACTGAAGTTACCTCTACTTTTTTGGTAAGAACAAATGGGCCCACGGCCATGGCAACAGGCTTGAAAGAAGGATACAGAAAGACTAGAGAAGAAATTATGCCACAACCATTAGAAAAAAATGTACTTATTTTCTATAGATATTTTTTATCCAAGCCTAGAAGTGCAAAATTAAAATAATGTGGGACGAGTTTCTTTCACTGCATTGAAATTGAAGAGCAACCCCTGGATATAAAGTAGGTTGTAGTCAACAACTCCTTCAGGTTCTCTTGGTTCTGATCTGGTAGTTAGAAGCCATTAACTTATAGGTACATTTGTACCATTTTCCCATAATGTGCTATCATCTTACATCAGCCTGCATGGAGCTTATATGCCATTTTCCTGCCCACTCGTATGGCCAAGTTATTTTCTTTTACAGTTTATTCTTCTTGCCTCGTATGTCACTACACAAGAGCTTTGTGGAAATTTTTATTCCAGCAGGTATGTTTTTTAGATTACATTACCAAAGTTAGTAAGATTGGTCTTTGCACTAATTCCTGGTGATTATATATTCCCATACATGGAAGTCTTCCTCCAGTCTCTCCTTTTCTCTTCTCCTATCTCCCTCTAGCAGCAAATATTTGTTAAACACGTTTAGTGTGTTAGAAACTGTTCTAGATGCTCAGGATATAATAATGAACCACACAGAAGATGATCTCAGAGCTCATAGACTTTGCATATCAGTGGGGAGTGTCACTAGCAAGCAAACGTTTGCTGCAATGACGGCGGTTCCTGCCTTCACTTATTTTCATGCTTTGAGTTAGTTCTTCAGTGACAAAGTATCTCCTTCAAATCCACTACATGGATCTCAAATTGGAAGGGAAACACTTTTCTATATTTTTTGTTTCATTTGAAAGAGAGTAATGAGTTAGCAAAGAAGATTATTTAGTTTCAGGAAGAAATAGGGTAAAATTGTTTATTAAATATTTGTGAAGTATGTATGAAACATAAAAAAGAAAGCATAGCTCTTTCCCTTAAGGACTTTAAAACTGAATTGAATAAAGTAGATGACCAATCAAGTAACACTAGTGTCCTACTATTTCCTGACTCTGTCATCCTGAGAGGCCTGCATTGGGCCCACTGGAGGTCTAGGATGTTGAATACTTTTAGAGGTGTTTCTTAGCCATTTTTATTTCTTCTTTTGAGAGCTCACTTCAGATCCATAGCCCATCTTTTAATTGGATCACTTGTTCTATTGATTCTTTGTTTCCTGAGTTCTGTATATTCTGGATATTAATGTGTATCTGGTAAAGATATGAAATTGCAAATTTTATTTCAGCTATTTTAGTGTTTACTTTTATTTTTTAACAACCATACTTAGCTTCATTTTTCTAGCAATGACCATAGATATTCAACATCTCTCCTCACTGTACTCATCCAGTATTGCCCCCGCATTACTCATAGCTTTTGTCAATATCAAAGGCCAAAGTCAGAAAATTGCATATGGAAAAATCCTCTTTTCCCCATTTGTATATATCTACTACATAGGCCTAATTTTTATATTTTAAGTGTTTCTTTAAATCAAGAGAGAAATAGCATTTCATAACATTAAAATCATACAAAATTCAAAAGCCAAGTCTCATTGGAACACAGCTACTCTGAATTAAAATCTTACCTATGGCTCTTGTCCTGACAACCGAAGACGTGAGTGGATGCAAAAGAGACCACATGACACATAAAGTCTATTTATTCTCTGGACCCTTACAGCAAAGGTTTACTGACCTCTGGTCTAGATTCTAAAGCGTCATTTTTATTATTAAATTTTTGCCTTTGGAAATATAAACAAACCATTATGGCCGTTCTCTTTTATAGCTTATAGTCAATAGTGCATAAAACATATTTTATTAGTTTATGTTTCTCATTGTTTCTGGCATCACACTGTTTCTATTCCATCCCTTTCCTTTTGATAAAAATGGTACATTCTCTTAAATAGTCATTACATGTCTAGAAATATCTTTATTTTGTTCTCACTCCTAAAGACACTTTAGTCTCATACATACATTTAGATGAATGGTAATTTTCTCTCACCACTCTGAAGATAGTACTCTACTGTTTTCAATTACCTGTTGCTCTCTTGAGAAATCTGCCCTTATTTGTACTTTTTAAACATTTATTTTCTATTTTATCTGCTTTGTGGGTTCTTTTGCAGTGCTGAGCATTCTTGGCTAGCTGTCTACCCGTGAGCCACTACCTTTCCCCTCCTTGATTCTTTAGGGACAAGGTCTTTTTAGGTGCGCAGGTTGTTTTTGAACTCAGTGTAGGCTAAACAATCCTCAGAGTTGTGGTCTTTCTGCATCAAGTCCCCTGGTAGCTGGGATTTAGGCTTGTGTCACTAGACTTGGCTTTTATTGGCTTCTAAGGGTTCTATCCCCCTTAATCTTTTAGGTTTTGATACTGCAGTATGATTAATCAGGTTGGACTTTTTGTTTTTCTCTTTTTCAGCTTTGGTGTGCACCTTTAATCTGTAATCTCATTCTTTTTTACTTTTGGAGCTTTTCCAGCTGTGATGTTTCACATATCATTGCTCTCTTAGGGACCTGAGACACAGACCATGCAATGTCGACATCTTTTGATGACTCTGACTCTTGATGACTTGTTCAAACTCTTCATCTTATAAAGTTCTCTGTGCTGATGAATTCAGGATGATGTTTGCCAAACTGTTACTTTTCTTCCCTTTTTTGTATGAACATTCAATTTTGTCTTTTATAATAAATTGTGAAATTATACATGTTCCAAAGAAGTGTTTAAAACCAGAGTTGAGAGGTTACCTATTTAATGATTAATGAGGGCAATGAGTTAATAATGTTATCATGGGCAAGAGTTAATTATTGCAGGAGTGGCTCCTGATGAAAGAACTGTGTTTGATTTACTTTCTCTCTCTGTCTCTCTGTCTTACTCTTTCTCTCTTTTTCTCTCCTTTTGCTCTTCTAGCCTTCTGACATGAGGCGGCACAGCAAAAAGGCCCTCACCATACCTTGGACTTCCCAGTCTCTAAACTGTGAGCCAAACAAATTTCAGCTCCTTACAAATAATGCAGTCAGGTATTCTGCTGCAGCATCAAAAAATAAAATGAGACAGTGTCAAGAAAGCTGTCTAGGAATCCTGAAATGGTGTCTTATTTTCCTTCAATGATAATAAGTACAAGCAATGAATAAGTAATAAGTAAGTATAAGTACGAAAATCAATCAGATATTCTTGAATATAGTGTTGCAGCATCTAAATAATTGATTAGACTTGAATTGCAAAGTTTTCATAGGCTGACAGAAAACCTTTTTATTTTGGAATAATTTCATACTTTTATTCAATTTTTTTCTCATTCTAGAAGGGCAGCTTGAATGCCACCAAAAAGGATTATGGGTCATCTTGAGGGGGAGATTGGTTTAGAAGCAAACTGTAAGAAAGGCAGAACTTTTCCAACAGGTAAGGATGGCATGTTTAGAGGCCTTGTACATTCTCAGACTTGCAGATTTTGTGATATCACCCTCCTGGCTTCTCTCTGAGTGTTTCCAGGATGCTTCTGCAGAAAATAATGAAAACCATACAAAACCAAAACCAAGTTATTAATCAGAAACCACTGATTAATAAATATATCATAGAAATGAAAAGAGTTAGAAACTATGTTATCAAATTAATTTGGATGTGAAAACTTCTAGTTAGGAGTACAAGAAATTTGGATTTTGAATCTTCTAAAGCAGTCTCCATATTTTCCTAAATATGGCCTGTCTTCTCTGGCAGCTCATGCTGATGCCTACTCAGAGATCTCACTAGCCTGTCTTTCCCTAAAGCTCAGGTAGAGATCCTCCACTCTCACAAGTCAGACCCAGGCTAGCTGTTAATCGCAAAATACCTGCAGAGTAAGCAAAGGGACATAAACAGTTCTCCCAAGGGAAACACTCCTTTTATGTGAAGAAGGTATCTGGTGAAGTAAGTCTGTGAGGTCAAAATCAGCTTCCCTACAGGGACTTTGCCATGGAGGATTTTCCACAGTTCTGTCCCAGACAATCTGCTATCTTTGTTATGTTTGCTGATGTTTTCTTATCTTTATGAGAAAAGGAAATAAGCCAGTTTTTTGTTAGGGCCTTTGGATTAAACTCTGAAGGAAACTGGCCCTCACCTAATAAACTCACCAGAATATAAAAGGACATGGAAGAAAATAGTAAAACTAATGTGCTAATCAGTTCAATAAATGCCCGGAGCAGACCTTAAATCAAATAAGAGACAGGAAAGAATACCTTATTTCAGAGCCTTGAGACACAGTGACGAGAAAATGCTTCTTGGCCTCAAATCACTAGGTAGGAAATAATAGTTGATTCAGGAAAAATCAGGAAACCCTGAGTCCGTTTCTATATAGGGGTACCATTTTTCTTTCTGTGTGCTTCCAGAGTTGATGGGACTTCTCATAAGCCAAGCGTATGGGAACTTTTGCCTTTCTTCTGACTAGCTACATGATCAATGTAAATACTGACCCCTAAGCTCTGAATTCTCCCCTCTTGTTCTCCAGTTGTATATCTAGTCCTAAGCAAACAGAAAGTAGATGAAGTTTTTGTCAAATGCCTATCAGTCTCAAATCCCTTTTGATTATGTAATCAGTAGGAAGGTCATGTGTGTGGTAGAATCAGTCCATACCACTTTGTTAGCAACGTGATGCATTTTTGTCCAGATGTCTAGAGATGTGGCATTTTCAAAGGAACCATTGGGCATTTACAGAGATAAAAAAATTTCAAAATGTGAGATTCCTGTCTCAGTGCTTTGGGTCAGTGCCAGTCATCACATGGTACTCAGACAGTTTGCTAAACATCATTTCTGGGTATGTCTATGAAGGTGCTTTAGTATAAGATTAACATTTGAGCTGGTGGATTCAGTAAAGTAGAGTGGCTTTCCCTGGTAGATAGGCATCATCCTCTCCACTGAGGGTATGAGAAGCACAATAGACAAGGAAGGGGAAATACATTTCTTCTATATTTCAGTTGGGTCTTGGTCTTCTGCTACCCTTTAACTGTGATTTATACCATAGGCCCTTCTGGTTCTTAAGCCTTCCAACTCAGAATGAACCATACTGCCATCTTCTCTGGGCCTCCAACTTTCAGACAGCAGACCATGGAACTTCATATATATATGGTGTGTGTGTGTGTGTGTGTGTGTGTGTATGTATGTATGTATGTTGAAACCCAGGATTTAAGTGAGAAAGGGGCTTTGCTTTACCTTCCCTCCAGCAGGCACTGAACCTTACTGTCTTCCCAGGTAAGAGGAAAGAGGAAGTCTCAGGAAAATGGCAGCCAGTGGGGAGACATCATTCCCATTTTTCACTGCCTCCCATCAGCCCTCCCCTCAAGGAGGTTGTTACAAGCAAGGTGCAATCCAACAGGGCTTTGAGAAAACTTTTCCCAACAGAATCATCATCCTGCAAAAACCTTTCATTCTAACCACAGAATAATTCTATAACATGAGTAAATCACTAAGTGATTGGCAATAAGTCAGTGCCATGGAAATGAGGTGGGGATGGGGTAAAAAGAACATTTTCTAGAGGGAAAAAATAGGCTTATAAGGAATAATAACAAAATATAAAACATGCTCCTTTACTGGACCCTATTTAAGAAAAACGGTCCTCAAAGACTTCTGGAGAACAATGAAGAAAATTTAGTTTGAATGTAATGCAACTACTCGCAGCATCAGATGTGTCAATTTTCTTAGTGTGGCCATGTGTTCTCTACATTTAGAAGAATGTCTTTGTGGTACATACGAAATTGCAATGGGTGATACTATGCCCTATAGCTGCAGTAGCAAACTTCCAAACTTAAAACAACAGAAATCCATTCTTTCACAGTTCTAGAAGCCAGGTATGTGAAATCAAGGTATACTGGCAGACTTGGACTCCTTTGGTGCCTCTAGGAAAGAAGCTTTCCTTGCTTTGTCCAGCTTCTGCTAGCCCAGGCAGTCCTTGGCTTGTGGCTGCATAAACTCATTTACCTCCTGTCTTCATATGGTCCACTCCTCTTCTGCAAGTGTTGAACCTCTTTCTGCATTCCTCATTAAGGAGGCTTGTCACTGAGTGTAGGGCCTACAGGGGTAATTCATAATGGTGTCCTCATTGCAAGATCCTTGAGGTAATTCTATAGGTAAAGAATGTCCTTCCAAATAAAGTAAAATTCTATCTTTTAACAAATAGTACTGTTCACAGGTTCTGGGGATTAGAATATGGACATACCTTTTAGGAACCACCATTCTACCCACTAGAGAAATAAAGTAGTATGTAACATAGAAAGAATATGAAATTTACCTGACAGTGAGTCAATAAAGATAAATATGGATGAAAAAAGACAAAAAGCTATTGATTGAAGTTAATAATCAGCAGGTAAGAATATGGAAGTTCATTGTACTATACTAAATGTTTTTCTTTAAAATTTTCATAGAGAACCAATTTTTTTACTTTATTTAATTAATTAATTTTTAGAAGAAGCATTTCATTACAGCTTTAACATATTCAGTAACAATTTCCAGAGCAAGGATACATCTTTTTCAAAAGTGGCTGTAAATTTTTAGGTTCACAGTTGAATTAAAACAGTTATATAATATTGAACTCAGTATATCCTCATTTGGAGAGCTTTTCAGTATAGAAGATAAAAGTACACACTCTGGGCTGGCAGGACTCCCAGGTGACATACTCACTAGCTATGGGATCTTAGGTCAGTTACTTAATTTTTCACCCATAAAATGGGGAAAAAATAAAACTTCAGTTTTTTTGAGAATTAGATGAAAAGGTGCTGATTAAGTGCTCAGTACACTGAAAGAATCCCAAACTATCAGCTACAGTGCTTATTATATGGGTCTTCCAGGCTCCATCCCTCCTGTAGTCCACCAGTAGAAGAGAGAATCCCCTTCAGCAAGAAGACCCAGGAGGGCTGGTGTGTATGCACACATTAACAGCAGGGTGTGCAGAGTATAAGGTAGCTATACAGGAACACAGGACAGGCTTGGAACAAAGAATGAGGCAGTGAGTGGTGAAAGGGAGATTCTGAAGGAAGAGCAATCCACACAAGTTTTAGCCGGTCCCTTACCACCTACTCCTCAGCACCCGTTTCTCAGTCACAATGCTGACGGAATAAATGTAAATCCTAAAACTACCCATCATATTTAGAAAGCTGTTTTGATGTTAAGTGACTATGACTCAATCTAAGTGGGTATATATTTATCAGAACTCTCTACTAAAATTCTGACTTAAGAGCAAATCCTTCTGCGTTGTGAGGAGGTTGCTGTTTTTAGAGTTGGAGGAGACTCCAGTGTGATCGTGCTATCTCAGAGAACCCCATTGTTCCAACCGAGTGGAGCTAGCCTGTTCAGATGGAGGCCCTTGGCTGCCGCCTTCTCCTCCCACACTTCAACGTGTCATAGCACCTCCAAGGAATTCACATTTCATATTCAGAGCGTCGTTTCATTTTTAGACGAAGAGCATGAAGGCTTCTGCCTCCCTCACGTCTCACTTTGTAGCAACTTGCTCTTAACCTCCTGCAGTCACCAAACAGGCAAGATCAGCAACAAAAGAGAGCAGAGCAACACACATTTAAAGATAAAACCAGCAGGAGCAGAAGGCATACAATCGACATCCCTTCAAGATCATGCAACTCCTTGAGACGATTCAGATTTTTTTTAACACAAATCTTTAGAATTATTCTATCACATTGTCACTTTGTGCTCCCGACTAAATGAACAAAATGATAAGTGATAAAATAACAAACTCCAAAGTTTAAGGTCTAAACCATAAGGCTGTAACTGTGTCAATGAAAACAATGTGACAAAAATCATCTTCAGATGAGGTCAACTGCTGTTTTAACAAGCTCTCAGGTGATAGCCATAATTAAACTTGGCCATATTTTGGATTTACTTCAGGTATATGAAATAAGCCTGATGCTGCTAAGGTTCTTAATTTGTTGTGCTATTAAAGTGTGACTAATTTCTAATGTTCATCAAGGTCTGAGAACCAACAATACAGAGATTATTGATTTTCTCAAAATAATAGAAGGCTGGCTGGAAATGCTTTGTTCAACCCTGAATGATGCTATTGGATAAATGCTAACAACTTTCTAGAGTAATTTTAAATAATAACATTGCCTAGGAACCATTCCTGGTAGTTCAGATTTAATTTATGTAGAAAAAGCCTGGAGAGATGGCTCAGTGGTTAAGAGTACTGGCTGCTCTTTCAGAGGACCCAGTTTGATTACCAGCACCCACATGGCAGCTAACAACTGTCCATAACTCTAGTTTCAGAGGATCTGATGCCCTCTTCTGGTCTCTGTAGGCTTTGCATGATATGGGTACGCTTATATACATGCAAGCAAAACACTCATACACCTAAAATAAAAATAAATGAATAAAAATTTAATTTGTTTAGAGAAGGGCCCAGGCAGTGCAATAGCTCAAGTCCCAGATGGTTCTTCTATACATTCAGGTTAAGGACTGCCACTTAAGATGGTGCAGGAGCATGTTAGACAACATCCTTAATTGCCATAGGAAGAATAGCTTAGGGGGACAGAAGATGATAACTCAGAATGTTCGTGGATAATGCAGCATCTGTTTGCCTGGGAATTTTCTGTTAACACACCTATTTGGTTCCAAGAAATAGAGGAGAATTGGCATAGGCTGGAGTCCTATGTCAACCAGTTTTTAATTATCATTACTAGTAATTAGAAGCATAAACACCTATGATATTGTGATATAATAAGAAATATAGATAATATCTTTGCCTTTGTTTTCCAACACAAAACCTACCAAGACCTTTTAAATTTCTGGAGAAAATGAGAATGTCTTATATCTTACAGAAAAGACGTGTTAGCTAAAAGTCCCTAGAGAGATTTGGATGGGAGTGTCTTAGATTTAGTGTCACCCTGACTTTTAAAGAGAAGGTAAAAGATGTAGACTAAGTTTAATTATCACATACTAATGATTTAATAAGGCATACCCATGTAATGGAACTTCCCTTAACTACTAGACAATGAGGTTTGAAAAGGTTGGTGAATTCGTCTATGTGCCAGGAAGGTGAGGCACCCCAGCTCTATAGGTACCGATTGTCTTATACCTGGAACCCTTCTAGACTTTACCCTATGCATCTCTTCACCTGGTTTCTTACTTATATACTTTACAATTCTTTAACTAAATCAGTTATTGTAAGTAAAGTGTCTGCTGGAGTTCTATGAACTCTTTTATCACCTAAGGAGGTAATGTGCAAACAACGTGTAACCAAGTTGGATAGAAATGTAGGTAACCCGAAACATACTACATGCTACTGGACTATAGTAAGAGGCAGTATTGAATCCTTAACTTGTGGGATCTGATGCTAATTCTCAATAACTAGTGTCATAAAGAAATTGAATTTTTAGGCATCCAGTTGGTGTCTGTAGAGAACTGAAGAATTGTTTTTGTGAAAAATACTCCACACATTTGTTATCATATATGAGGTAAGAAATTCATATTTTGTTTTATTATAGCTCTAATGTGAAGTGAGCTTTTAAAATGTGTCACATACAATATTTCCTCTCTCATTTGTGGATCCTAGCACCAAATTCATATATGTGAGCATATATTCTGATGTAACCACAGGAGTCAGGAAAACGTAAAAGAACCATGGAGGTGAAGGGAAAGAAAGAGCCTGAAAGAGGGGGATAGTAGGGAACAAATGTTACCAAGAGGTAAATGGGGAAAATGAGGGTATTTAACTGGGAAAGGAGGAAGAAAGGGTATACATGGGGGTAAAGAGAAAGAAGGAGCTCAAGAGAGCAGGGATAATAGGACAGGATTATCAAGGGGAAAATATAAAAAAAGGAGGGGATACTTTAACTGGAGAGGAAGGTTTAGACTGGGAGGGAGAGATGAGATAAATAATGCTTAAGTAGTGTAAAAAAACCAGAGGGAAATATACTAATTCAAAGGCCTATTGAAAATACAATTATAATACCTGTACATGAGTACATCTGTGTAGCTAAATGCTACACAACAAAAAACACGATCCCAGACAGGAGAAACCTCCTTCAAGTTGTTGGTTAGGGTAGTCCAAGAGACTCCCTAAATAACACAGCCTATTGCCACAACCCTTGATTACTTCCCAGAACTTCAAAGTAAGACCCTATTGTTAAAGACAGGACATACTTTGGACATAGGACTTGGAGCAATGGTGCTGGAACTGACCTAGAAGCCTCCTCCATGAAGACTATCTCTCACAGTTTTAAGAGGATACTCTGTAAGCTACTAAGGAAGAAAATCTATCAATGGTCTAATCCAGCTGTAGAACCTAATAACTAGCGATGTCTGGGCCAGCAAGCTATTACTATTGGTGTAGTAATGGTGCTTTTATCTTGGGGGTAAACAACAGCTGTTTAATTGGACTTAAAACCTGCTTAGTGGGAGGGAACTCAAATGTGCTACTGTAAATATAGCCAAATACACATGGCCGGAGAGGTCATAGATCCTAATGAAAATCCTACATCCGTCATATCCCTAGACAAATTCTTACTGTATGCTGAATATAGATCTTCAAATTTAGAGACAATGGTACCAGTCACCACTCATCAAAGAAGCTTCTTTTTGCAACAGATGGAGACCATTACCAAGTTCCACAATTAGTCACATACAGAGAATAAGTGTCTGTGAGATGCCCACCCCTAAGCGACACATCTGTAATAGACTCTCTATACCTAAGGTTCATGGACCACAATGAAGCAGGGAGTAGAGAAAATACTAATGCATCTCTCAACTCTCACCAGTGAAGCTTCCTCATGCAACAGAGGAAGATGAACACAGAAGGCCATAACTGGCCAAAGTGTAGAGCATAAGAGACTACAGAGTGGGTGTCCCTGGATATGACCCCTCTATTAAACCTTACCCACTCATGGCTCAGGGACCATTGCAGAAGAGGGGTGGAAAGACTGTAAGAGCCAGGGGTGGTGTATGGCTATAAGGAAACAGAGTCTCCCAATCTTCTGGAAACTTGTTCATATGAACTTACAGAAATGGTGACAGCATGCACAAGACCCATAGAAACTCAATCAGACAAAAACCCAGCATAGAACTTGGGAAATGGGCAAGAGGCCCCAACCCTAACCAAGGACCCATTGGAAGCTGATCACTGCTGGGCGAGGGAGAGTTGATCTTTTTAAAAAATATTTTATTTATTTTACATGTATGAGTGTATTGCTTGCATGTATATAAGTACACTCATGTCATGCAATGCCCACGGAGGTCAGAAATGGGCATCTGACCCTCCCAACTGGATTTAGGATGGTTGTTAGCCCCCAATGTGGGCACTGGGAATCAAACTTAGGTCCTCTGCAAGAGCAGTCAATGCTCTTAACCTCTGAGCCATCTCTCCAGCTCCCAAGACAGTGTTGATCCTTTTTAAGGGAGTGATGCTAGATAGGCTGACCAGGCTCCAGTGGATAAACTCACATGGAGGGACACCTGTGTACACAAACTTGACTTGATAGACCTTAACATATATGACAGAATGTGTGAAATTCTGTAGGCAGGCTATAGGGGAATACAGTTGGGGGTTGTCTAAATATAATTACTGTGCATTGTAAGAAGTGCACAAAATTCAATAAAAAATATACATTGAAAAAAGAAAAGAAAATTACAAAATAAAATTTGTCATGTAATTATCCAATTTTGAACAAGTGAATTATAACTGGCTATCAGAGCAATTTCTTATGAACTCTTGGAGACTGTTTCGAAACAGCCTATGCATGTCTCTAGAACAGGCACACTTTAGCTGAGGAAGATAATGAGTCTAGAAATATTACCTCATTTCATTCACAAAGCAACTGCGGACAACAGAGGAGGTGAGTTATTCTGTGAGAAAATAGTGCTTGATGGAATTAATAATGAACTAAAAAGTACATGGGCAGAGATGCTCACTGAAGCACTATCTATAATACTAATAGTTACAAACAACCTAGATTTTCCATGATAGGGAACATAATTTATTAAAGCATGGTGCATTGTTAACATACTGAAATATTTGCTGCTGTGAAAAAATATTAGCTACCAATTGTTGAGAGAAAAAGAGGAAACAAATATGAGACATGATCACAATTGGGTTTCTATATTAGAAAAGGGGTTAAAGTCAGCATGGTGGAGCATGCCTTTAATCCCAGCTCTGGGGTGGGGTCGGGGAGTTAGAGGCAGGTGGATCTCTGAGTTCAAGGCCAGCCTGGTCTACACAGTGTGTTCCAGGCCAACTGTGGCAACAGGGAAAAGAAAAGGTTAAAAAAGGAGTAAATCAAACATTAAGTGGAGAGCTTAGGAATGATTCTATGCTTCTTTTTAAAAAGATTTATTTTTGTTTTGTACGTGAGAGTGTTTGCTTGCTTGTATCTATGTGTAACACATGTATGCAGTGGTTGCAGGGGCCAGAAGAGGGTGTTGGAGCCCCTGGAACTAGAGTTACAGATGGCTATGTTACATCCTTTGGATGTTGGGAGTGAAATTCAGGACCTGCGCAAGAGTAGCCAGTACTCTTAACCACCAAGCCATCTCTTCCAACCCTTATTCTGTGCTTTTGTTTTCTCAGTGGAGCTTTTTATATGAAGCATCTGTATTTTCCAAGTCTTTCATATGAGAATCATATATATATATATATATATATATATATATAAAATTTAAGAAGCAAAAAGTTGCCCAAATGAAGTGAAAAGAAAAATTATGGTTGACCAAATGAGAATTCATGGAGTATGCTGTGTCTTTCCTTTTTTTCTTTCCTTTTCCTTCCCTCCCTCCCTCCCTCTCTCCCTCCTTCCCTTCTTTCTTCTTTCTTCTTTCTTTCTTTCTTTCTTTCTTTCTTTCTTTCTTTCTTTCTTTCTTTCTGTGTAGTGTGTATTCATGTTCAGGTGGTATGTATATGGTTGTATATGCAAATGTGTGTGCATGTGTGTAGAGGCCAGAAGTTGACATTGGGTGCCTTCCTCACTCACTCTTCACCTTAGTTTTTGAGACAGGGTCTCTCATTGAACCTGGAGCTTATCAATTTGGCTAGATGGCTGGACATCTGTTCTCCCAGTGCTGGGGTACCAGTGGTATGCCTCCATGCCCAGATTTTTTTTTCTTTTTTCTTTTAATTGTTTGAGAATTTCATATGTACATGGTTTATGATCAAATCTCTCTCAAAGCCTTCCACTCCAACTCTTCCCTTTGCAACTTCATGTGCCTTTTAAGAAAAATCCCACTAAGTTCACACAGGGCTGCCTGTGTGTGCATGGGTATAGGACATCTACTGGAGCCTTTGTAGCCTCTCAGGATCTATATCACTGAAGAAAATGGACTCTCCCTCCCCCTGAAGTCATCAATTACCAATAACTCCTCAGCTAGAAGTGGGACTTCTTGATTTCCTCCCCCATTCTTGCTGGGATTTGGGCTGGCTTGATCTTGTGAAGATCTTGTACATGTAGTCACAGATGCTGTGAGTCTGGCAAATATTGTTTCATTGTAGATGTCCTGTAAAAACTCTGGCACTTAGAATCTTTCCATCACCTCTTGCATGATGATTCCTGGGCCTTGGAGTGTGTGTGTGTGTGTGTGTGTGTGTGTGTGTGTCTGTGTGTGTGTGTTATGTATGTGTGTGCACATGCATGCCTGCGATATAGATGTCCCATTTAGAGATGAGCACTCCATAGTCTCTTGTTTTCTGCATATTGACCAATTATGAATGTCTGTATTAATTATCACCCACTGAAAAAAGCAGTTTCTCTGTTGAAGGTTGAGAGATTCACTAATTTATGTGTATAAAGATAAGAATTTAGGGGGCAGTTTATTACTACATCCATTTAGCCAAATAGTAGTATTAGGTTCTCCCTTAAGGCATATGACCTGGTCAGTCATGGATTTGGAGCTCAGTTAGCAGTGAGTTCTATCTTGTAGAGCAGGCTTTAAGTCCAGTAAGAAAGTAATTGGTTACTCCCATATCATTCAGGCACCTATTGTACTAGTGGGAATATTTTGCCAGGTCAATCATTATTGTAGCTCACAGTATTTATATTTGAGTCAGACTGTTGATGACTTTCCCCCCTCTTGGTAACATGCATAGAACCTTCCAGTACCATGAAAGCTAGCCAGTAAAGATGAAGCTTTCAGGTTGGTATCACCTTGATTTCTCCATGTTTTATGACTTAAGTATGTGGTATCTTCAGCAATGGGGTCTTACCATCAAGTTCTGGAGTGTGACCAAGAGTAATTGCAATAGCCTACAAAGTTTAGGGTGGGGTCTATGGGAGCCCACTGACCAACAACTAGAAAAGAGGTAACCCATACCTGGCACTACATGCCCAGCTTTTTAATGTGTATGCTGGAAATCCAAACTCAGGTCTCAATGATTGAATGGCACTCACAGTGCTGGCTAAACCATTTCCTCTGTGTTTTTCTGGGAGTAAGTTCTTTTGGGCCCAGAAGAGATGGGAAATTTATAACACCATTTGAAACTGTTCAAAGTGTAAAAGTAAATTCTAAGTAAGTATGAATTTTTGACTTTGGTTTTCTTGGGAAGTGATGAGAAAAGTGTTGATCAGAAAACCTCTCATATCTTATGGACTGGAAGAGCCTGGCTCATTAAAAACAGTGTGAAAACAATGCCACCTGCAGCTATTTAAAATTAGCAAATAATGAAGGGGCCTGGCCTATTATATGCGGAAAACATCTGCTAATTTTCTGTTCACTGGTAGCTGGTAGCTGTGGTCTCTGTGACCAGGCTGCCGAAGAAGTGTGTAATGCGCTTGCCATTCTCTTTGGAAAATGAAGAAGGTGATCATGAGATGAAGGCTGTGGAGTCAGAGAAGCCTGAACATGTCCAGAGAAGAGAGACAACCCAAAGTACCCAGTAGGAGACAGTGCAAGAATGAGCCATGTGGATCAAGGGAAGAGATGGCAAATAAAGAAAATACTTGGTTCAAATGGGCCATTTGCTCCTACCCAGATGGTGCAGAGGGCACAGAGCAAGCACACTACAACACGGCTGTAGGAGATATCATCTCTTTCATCTTATGCAGAAAACACTGTCTGAGTGCTTGAAATGACAGCAAACTAGACTCATGCTTAACTAAGAACTCCACGTTCTGAAATTAAATGGAAAATAGACACATCATCTACTGGGATAAAAATAAAGTTAACTAAAGAGAAATATGGGCATGAAAACAGGACTTTCTAGTAATGATAAGAGAGAACAAAATATTGAATAATGAAGTTTTAAAAACTATTTTATTTATTTTTTTTTATGTATAGGAGTGTATCGTCTGCATGTATGTGAGTGCACCCATGTTGTGCAATGCCACGGAGGTCAGAAGAGGCCTTTGGATTTCCCTGGAATTGAAGTTAAGGACAGTTTGTAGCCGCCATGAGGGTTCTGAGAATTGAACCCGGGTCCCTGTCTAAGAGCAATCAGTACTCTTTTTTTTTTTTAAGAAGAAGCATTTCACTACAACAGCATTGACATATTCAATAACAATTTCCAGAGCTAAGATGCATCTCTCTCAAAATTGGCTGTAGATTTTTTGGGTTTAC
>NW_008357584.1:2004849-2005576 GCF_000622305.1 Nannospalax galili | reverse complement strand
GTGTTTCTAATCTCTATATATCAGATTATTACTAGTCACAGTCGGTTACTTTCTGAGCTCCTTGGCATCTGAACATGGATATAAAGTCATCAGGTAGATTTCAACAGTAATGTTTTTCACATCTACTAATTATTAAGGAGCAAAGAAGAATTATTATTTTTTCTTTTTTTTTATTTATTTATACACCCACTTCCCAGATAGCACCCTCCCATAGCCTCTCTCCCCTGACTAGAGCCCTTATACTCTGGTATCCCTGCTACTGTCTGCTGTGTTGTCGGTACCCCCAGCCATTCCCCACTACTTGCCCTTCTGATGAATCTAGTCAGCCTATCTAGAGGTCTTTGTTTTAGGAAGGTCAGCTGTTCCTCATCTAGCTATAATCAGTTGTCTATATTCCTTTGGATAAGATTGGGGTCTGCTGTTCATTTTCCCAGGTCTGCGCTGGGTTATTATCTGGGAATCCCTTTGGCCACCTGGGCCAACAACGCAAAAGAAAGTATAGCTTGTCTGGCATTGTTGCTTGTTATGTAGCCTTTAGCTATACATATGGACTCTTACGAAGTTATGTTGGCCCATTTACTCTTTGGTTATACTTTCCTTTTGGGTGTTTAAGGCCATAGAGTTGGTCCAGACAAACCGATTTATTTTTACTCTTAAGGTCGTTTAAGGATCTGTTCCTCAGGGGTCACATGGGCTTGGGAGGAGGCCCTGGCTCCTTTCTTTAACC
>NW_008357584.1:2002816-2004316 GCF_000622305.1 Nannospalax galili | reverse complement strand
CCTTAAACTAACCCAATTTTTATCCATATCTCCCTTATGAAGACCTGTTTCCTAATGTTCTTCTCTTTCAGGTTATTTTTTTTTCTTTTTTTGCTTTACCTCCCTGTTTCCTTTCCATTATCCTGGTTCTTATAGTTATGTTTGGTTTCATACTTATTTGTCAGAGTCTGGTTCTAGGGTCCACATATGAGGGAGAACATATGTCAATTTTTTTTCTGAGTCTGTCTTACTTCACTTAGTATAACAGTTTCTAGTTCCATCCATTTACCTGCAAATTTCATGATTTCATCTTTCTTTGCTGCTGAGTAAAACTCCATCGTATAAATGAACCACATTTTCATTATTTGCTCATCAATTGAGGGACACTTAGGTTGCTTCCATCTCTTAGCTATTGTGAAAAGAGCAGCAATAAACATGATTGTACATGTGTCTCTGCAATAGGATGAGTTTTTTGGGTATATGCCGAGTGGTATAACTGGGTCAAATGGTAGGTTCATTTTTAGTTTTTTAAGTGTTCTCCACACTGCTTTCCAGGGAGGTTGAACCAGATTGCAGCCCCACCAGCAGTGGATGAGTATTCCCCTTTCCCCCCATCCTCTCCAACATTTGGTATCATTTGTTTTCTTGATCTTAGCCAGTCTGACTGGGGTGAGGTGAAATGTTAAAGTGGTTTTAATTTGCATTTTGCTAATTATTAGTGATGTTGAACATCTTTTAAGATGTTTCATAGCCATCTTTACTTCCTCTTTTGAGAACTCTCTGTTCAGCTCCTTAGTCCATCTTTTAATTGGGTTACTTCTTGTCTTGGTTCTCTGATTTTGAGTTCATTATAAATTCTGTTTATTAAACCTCTGTTGGATGTGTTGCTGGTGAAGATTTTCTCCCATTCTGTGGGTTTTCTCTTTGCTTCCTTGGTTGTCTCCTTTGATGTACACAAGCCTTTTAGTTTAATTGAGGTCCCATTTGTGAATTCTTGCCCTTGTTTCCTGAGAAATTGATGCCCTGTTTAGAAAATCCTTTCCTACACCTATCTTACAGGTTTTTCCCAATGTTTTCTTCTAGTAGTTTGAGTTTCAGGTTTTACATTGAGATCTTTGAGCCATTTGAAATTGACTTTTGTGCAGGGTAAAGATAGGGGTTTAGTTTCATTCTTCTACAAGTGGAGATCCAGTTTTGCCAGCACCATTTCCTGAACATGCTGTCTTTCCTCCAGTTAATGTTCTTGGCCCCTTTGTCAAATATCAAGTGGCTGAAATTGCATTTACTCATATTTGGGTATTCAGTTTTGTTCCATTGATCTATGGGTCTATTTTTGTGGTAGTACCATGTTGTTTTTATGACTATAGCTCTGTAATACAGCTTAAAATCTGGTATAGTAATCCCCCAGCATTGTTCTTAGTGCCCAGATTTGTTTTGGCTATCCGAGGTCTTTTGTGCTTCCATATGAATATTAGGATAGTTTTTTTTCCAATTCTGTGAAAAATGTCATGGGGATTTTGA
>NW_008357584.1:1968981-2001689 GCF_000622305.1 Nannospalax galili | reverse complement strand
TTTTATGGGTCAGTTTAAGGTGTTAATCTTTGTTTAGTTTTGGTGGTTCCCATGCCTTTACATATCTGTCCATTTCTTTTAGGTTTTTAAATTTGGTGGCATATATGTTTTTAAAGTATTCCCTTATAATGTTCTGTATGCTTCTGGTGTCTGTTGTGATGTTTCCCCTTTCATCTCTGATTTTGTTAATTTGGAGGTGCTCTTTCTTTCTTTTGGTTAACTGGGCTAGTGGTCTGTCAATTTTGTTTATCTTTTCAAAGAAACAGCTCTTGGATTTGTTGATTCTTTGTATTGTTTTCTTTGTTTCAATTTCATTAATTTCTTCCCTGATTTTTGTTATTTCTTCTTGTCTGCAGGGTTTGGGTTTCATTTGCTGTTGCTTTTCAAGTGTGTTGAAGTGCAATGTTAAGTCATTTATTTGTCTTCTTTCTGATTTTTTGATGTAGGCTCTTAGAACTTCCCTCTAAGTACCGCTTTCAGCATGTTGTTTTTTCGTGTTGTACTGTCCTTTTCATTTAATTCCAGGAATACTTTTATTTCTTTCTTAATTTCTCTTTTGACCCATTCATCACTCAGGAGTGCGTTGTTTAATCTCCATGTGTTCATGTGGCGATTAGGGCTTCTTCGGGTGTTGATTGTAAGCTTTATTGCACTGTGGTCTCATAGAATGCATGTAATTATTTGAATCTGTTTGTATTTGTTGAGGTTTGTTTTGTGCCCCAGTATATGGTCAATTTGGGGGAAGGTTCCATGGGGTGCTGCGTAGAAAGTACGTCCTTTGGTGCTTGGGTGGAATACTCGGTAGATGTCTGTTAAGTCTATTTGATATATGGTATTGTTTAATTTTGCTGTCTCTCTGTTAACTCTCTGCCCTTTGACCTATCTAATGGAGACAGTGTGGTATTGAAGTCGCCTACTATTAATGAGTTGGGGTTAATCTGGGTCTTAAAGTACTGTAGTATTGTTTTTATGAAGTTGGGTGCACCTGAGTTTGGTGAATATATGTTTATGATTGTAATATCCTCTTGATTTATTGTTCCTTTGATCAGAATGAAGTGGCCTTCTTTATCTCTTCTGATTAGTTTCAGTTTAATGTCTATTTTGTCAGATATTAGAATTACAATGCCTGGTTTTATCTTAGTACCATTTGCTTGGTATGTTTTTTCCATCCTCTCACCTTAAGATAGTGCCTGTCCTTGAAAGTGAGATGGGTTTCTTGCAGACAATAAGATGGGTTTTGTCTCTTAATCCTTTCACCTAGTCTGTGTCTTTTGACTGGGGAGTTCAGTCCATTAATATTTAAAGTTATTAATGAAATATGGGTGTTGAATCCTGTCGTTTTTATTTCAGTTTACATTCTTGACATAGCTGTACCTTTCCACAATTATATAGGTGTTTATCAGCTAAGTTCCCTTTTCTTAGGAGCATGAGAAATCCCTGGGGTCCTGTTGGTGAGGGGGCAGGGCTATCTAAACCTTAACATTCCAGCCCTTTTTGTTGTAGGATAAGAGGAGCCATTGTTGTCTTGCTACTTCCTGCTGGACAGGGTCAACATATGGGAGGGTGGCTGGATTAGGGGTCAATCAGACAGTGGGGATTCCCTCTTCATGCATCTCAACAGGGTCCTCAATGGATGATAGGTGCTTGTATACATGTGGAGGGAAGGAAAGTAACAAATGATTAAAATTAGTTAGAGTTAGTTTTTGGATTTGGTCCAGAAAATATCTGAAGAGGCAAGGAGCAATGGTTAGCACCAACCAAGGTAATAGCTTTTTTTACATTATTTTTCTTTTTTCTTCTGCCAAGGCTGAACTTGAGGGTTATGGGCATGTCTTTCTTTAATTTTGGGAAATTTTCTTCCATGATTCTCTTGAAGACCTGGTCCATGCCATTATCTTTTCTCCTTTCTCCTTCCTGTATTCCTATGATTCGTAAGTTTGGTCTTTTTATGGTGTCACACAATTCCTGCATATTCCAATCTTGAGATTTCTTAAATATTTCATAATCTCTCCTTGAGTGGTCTAGTTTGTCCACTTTGACTTCCAGTCTTGATACTCTGTTTTCCATTTCATTCATCCTATTGGTGAGGCTTTCTCCTGTCATTTCTAATTGGCTTATGGAGTGTTTCACTTCGTTCTTTATTTCAGCCTGAGTATTCTTCAATATTTCTAGCTCTTTTCTGAATTCATTCAGAAGTTTATCCCTATCTTCCTTCATCTCTCTGATTACCTTGTTTGTGTGTTCTTTAAATTCACTGAATTATTTTATGATGTTTATATTGTTCTTTTGAGTTTCATGTCCTGCATTATCTGTACAGGGTTCTCACTGTACTCCTCTAGAGGACTATTGGCATTTGGTGGGGATATGTTATTTTGTTTTTTCTTTTTATTATTTTTTCTCTGTTATTTTGACATGTGAATTTCTTTTGTAGTTTCTGATTCTTGTGTGAGACTCAGGCCTTCAAGTTTAGGTTTGCCTCTTTTTGTGAACTTTATATGTCTTTGTGGTTTACTTTTGGGGCATGAAAAGCTGGCTCATCTAAGCTTCGGATTCTCTCTTTTGATTTTTTGTTGGAGTGGCCGGATTGCTTTTGCCTTCAGGAGTTCCTGCAGAAGCCCAATTCAGGTGAGGGTCAGATGTTTTCAGGCTTTCTCCTCAGGTCTGGATCCCTCCAGGAATGATTTTGGCCTCAGGAATTTGGGGGTTGGATTGGCCTTGGGAGCCTGCCTTAGGAAAGATGCTGGTCTAGGGCAGGTGGTGATGGTCCCACCAAGTGGTGCAAATCAGATGGGGCGGGAAGAGGCCCCAAGGCCTCCTGGGGACTGCCCTGAGGAGCTGGGTTGGTCTGGATGCAAAGGATCAAGAAGAGGAAAGGTCAGCCCCAATGTCCCAGAAAGAGGCTGGGGGTGGTACAGGCCCAAGGAAGCAGAGGGAGGTGAGGGGAGGGCCAGGCCCAGAAGCAGAGCTCCTGAGGCCAGAGAAGGCACTCCATTGGTCTGGATGAAAAGGATTAGGGAGCAGTATTGGTTCCCCAGGTGTCTGGAGCCACAAGACAAGGAATGGGGCAGGGCCCAAACTTGGAGGAGAGAATGGCGGTGGAGATGGGAGGGTAAATGGGGCTGGGGGAGTCAAGGCAAGGAGGGCACAATGGACTTACCCCCTGAGAGAGGCCTGAGGGTAGGATAGAGGTGAGGCCTGCCTTCGTCCTGCAGGCCCAGGGAAACAGAGGGAGGTGAGGGCGGGGCCAGGCCCAGAAGAAGATCTCCTGGGGCCCAGAGAAGGCACTCCATCGGTCTGGATGAAAAGGACCAGGGAGCAGCATTGGTTCCCCAGGTGTCTGGGGCCCCAAGACAAGGAATAGGGCAGGGCCCAAACTTGGTGGAGATGGGAGGGTGAATGGGGCTTGGGGAGTCAAAGCTTGGAGGGCACAATGGACTTACCCAGGGGAGAGGCCTGCCGGTGGGTCAGTGCTCTTAATCGCTGAGCCATCTCTCCAGTCCCTGAGTAATGAAGTTTTTAAAAACATAAACATATTTTTTGAAAACCTCAGATAATTTGCTGTAATTGGCCTCATGAGTTGAAGATTATGAAAGCTTGGGACACACTGCTCAATAGCCTGAGAGCTGAAAGGAAAAGCAAATTCTCTGCCTGACAAGGGACATGGGAACCATGTGTCAGTCTCTGTGTAAGGGTGAAGAACACAGCGAGATGGACAGCAAAGAGATGTAACACTTCTGACTTGCAAATCTTTTTCTGTGTCTAAGTATTCCCTGGCAACTACATGGCTTCTGACAGAAGCAATGTAGTCATTCCCTCTTCTCATCAGATGGTTTCCTCTGCAGCACTTTTTTAAGGACATTGTGGAGAGCCAGGGACAGTAGCTAAAATAGCCCTAAACCCATTGTTTCTGATTCAGATATGAGTAGAATTTTGAATCATCTCTTCTTGAATACCTTTTCTTTTTCCCTTGTCCAACCCAGGGAAAACTCAACTGTAATGAGGTGCCTCCCCTCTGTTCTCCTGTGCCAGATGCAGAAATTCAGATCCTACCCATCTTTGTAACATGCAGTGCCAGGTAGAGTACAACTTGTGCAGTGGGCTGTCCAGTGACTCTTCAAAACCCACAAAAATAGCAGGCACTGTGTAAAACAGAGAAGCTTTGTCTCTACCAAACCTCAGTTCCGAGGGCTCCATTTTGTGGCCTCTTTCACTAACCACATTTCTTTAAACTTAATTAGAGCTAACCTTTCCCTAATTGGACCCAGACAGGTGACATGAACATTGGACACATGACCCAGAAGGAATTTAGAGCTGTTTGTGAACAGTGGTGATGGCTTCCTATGGTGATAGAGGCACACATAGTGTGCAGATCTGGGACTCTGCAAGCTATGTACTTATTCTGTGATGAGCAGACCTTCCCAAAGGAAAGGGAAGGGGGACCTCCTGGGCTTTCCCCCACTTCTAAATGCACTGAGGAACTCAGTATAACCACAAGTTGGTCACCATGTCCTAAGGATTTCTCCCACAAAATTACTCAATGAGTGACAAATTCTGCCTTAACCACTCCAATGATGTTACTCATGATGATTCAATTGCTGTGACCTTCCTTGTGTCAAGTGCTTTCATTTTCAGAGTTTTACTCTGAAGTTCTGTAAAGTAACTTGGAGTTGCAGAGCCTTCTGACTTCTTTGTGCTCTGTGGTTTACTAAGGACTACTTTGCGATGTAACTTTTAGCAGTCTCATATTTCACAGCTGTTTATAAATTAGTCACCCAGTACTGGAAAAAACAGACACATGGACCAGTAGAATAGAATTGAAGACCAGGATGTAAGCCTATGCGCCTGTAGCCACCTGACTTGTGACAAAGAGGCCAAAAGTACACATTGTCGAAAAGACAGTGACTTCGAGAAATGGTGTTGGTCAAACTCAATAGCTGTATGTAGAAGAATGAAACTAAATCCCTATCTTTCACCTGGCACAAAACTCAGCTACAAATGGATCAGCATAAGACCTGATACCCTAAATCAACAGAGGAGAAAGTAGGGAATACACTTGAACTTAGAGGCACAGGAAAGGACTTCCTGAATCAAACCCCAATAGTACAGACATGAAGAGCAACAGTTGACAAATGGTACCACATGAAATTTAAAGGCTTCTGTATAGCAAAGGACACCATCATTGAAGTGAAGAGGATACCTATAGAATGGGAAACCATCTTTACCAGCTTTCTGTTGCTTGACCATACCAACCCAGATAGCTTTCTTTGATTTCCCTGAAATACATGGCTCACTCTTCACCTGTAGATTTACCTGCTTAAATCTCCTTTGAGTGATCTTAATTTTTGATATATTTTTCTGTACCTTCTGCTCAGAGAATACAAAGAGAAACTATAGTTTCTTGTCTACTGCATTGGCTTGTCCATTACCCTCAGTCTTGTTTCCTCAGAAATTAGAATAGTGCCTGACATTGTTTTTGAATGAATGAATAAATAAACGAATGTTCCACAAGCAACACTTTTTATGTATTTTTGTGTATGTTGCTACCTTTTCTATTCTAATGAATGACACATTTTCCCATCAAGTAAGAGAACAAATAAAACAGAAAAAAAAATCACTTAAATTGCTCTGTCATATGATAGGAATATGATATAATAGGAGTAGCTCTCTTTACTCCATTACTCTAAATGTTCCTGCCTGGATTAGCCTATTTATTGTCCAAATGATCTGGAAAAACACAGTGTATATTTCTTTTGTTTTATTTTTTTGAGATCCAGTGTATATTTCTTTTTTTGTTCTTTGTTTTAGTGTTTTCTTTTTTGTTTTTTTTTTGTTTGTTTTTTTTTCTTTTTTGAGATAGCATCTCATAATGTAGCCCTGGCTGACCTGGAACTTGCTATATAGACCAGGCTTGCCTCAGACTCACTTGCCCCTGCCTCTGGAGTACTGGGGTTAAAGGTATGTGCCACCACACCTGGCCTAGTGCATATATATTTTTGAATTGAATTTTTGAAAACTTCATACAATATATTTTGATTATATTCAGTAGAACTACCATCTCTGCATTTGTAATGATAGATGTCTCTGCCTCATTACTTTGCGTGACTTTAATTAGAATGCTTCAAGTTTCACTATTAATTATATTGCTAGATGCTGATTTTAGATACATTTTTGTTTTATCATACTAAAAACAGGTTAACTTTATCTTCTAGCTTAAGTGCTTTGATATTAAGTCAGGAATAGATTCTGAGTATTGTGGTATGTGTTTTCACAACTGTTCAGGTATGTACATTGATTTCTTCTAATAATCTACTGACATAAAAGGTAGGATAGGTACTGGTACTTCTGATTCTGAAGCCAGATTGCCTGGATTAGAGCTTGGTCCTGTTTTACTGAATGTGTGACTTTGGCTAGGTTACTTAATATGATGGTTAGTCTCAATTGTCACCTTGTTGAGAGCTAGAATCATCTGCGAGACATCTGGCATCTGGGCATGCCCTGTAGGGGATCGCCTTGATTTCATTAATTGAGATGGAAAGAGCTATTCTCTGTGGGTGGCATCATTCCCTGGCTGGGATCCTGGATTCCTACGTGGAGAAAGGGAATCAAGTCTGCATTTCTCATTCTCTGCTTATTGACCGTGGATGAGACATGACCAGTTGCTTCGAGTTTCTGCTGCCTTGTTTCCACTATAATGGACAGTACCCCTGAACTGTAACCCTTTCTCCCTATGTTGTTTTTGTCAGAATATTTTATCACAGCAACAAGAAAAGAAATTAAAACACTTGATTTTCAATACTTCAATTTTCTCATCTATGAAATGAATGTGACATTGGAACCTACCTAATTTATTCTTGTGAGAATTAGGTTAGTTAATACATAAGCAACTCTTAGAGGACCACCTGGAAAACAAATAGATACCTGTCTGATGAAGGAATGTTATCTAAAATACACAAATAATTCTTAAAAGCAAACAAATGATTAAAAAGAGAACCAAAGATCTTAACAGATATCTCACCAAAGATATGAAATAAACATGAAAAGATGCTTTACACTAAGTCATTAGGGAAATAAAATTTAAAAAAAATTAGCATTCAATTGGTAGACTGGCCAAAATCTAGAATATTGACAACACCAAATGCTGACAAGGATATGTAGCAACAAACACTCATTTATTGTTGAAATGAATGCAAAATGTGTAATGATATACTTACTTTTGAAGACTGGTCACTTCTTACTAAACAAAGCATTTTCTTTTGATAGGATCTCGTAATCATAGTCCATAGCTTCAATATCAAAGAATTTGAAGTCTTATGTTCACACAAATACCTGGACAATGTAGCCCCTGCTGGCCTACAACTTGCTGTGTAGACCAAGCTGGTCTCAATCTCACAGAGATCTGCCTGCTTCTGCCTCCTGAGTGCTGGTATTAAAGGAGTGCAGTACCACACCTGGCTAGAAAATGGAATATTATTATATACTATAAAAAACTGTGTGGCTAGGCTATGAAAAAAAAGAGGAAACATAAATGAAGATCACTAAGTGAAAGAAAATAGTCTGAAAAGCTACATGATATCTAACTATGAGAGTCTGATAAAGGGAAAACTGTGGAAACTGTAAGAAAGTCAGTAACTGGCATAGAGGGATAACTAGGTGGTGCACAGGAAAGTGAAAATACTGTGTAAGATACAGTTATAGTGGATACACTGCTTACCTGTCCAAGCCCATACTATGTGCAGTGCTGACTGCGTCCTAATGTGAACTATGAACCTTGAGTGATGATGTTTCAGTGTTACGTACCTCAGTCTTAACTGAGGTACCATTCTGGTGGGGGAGGTTGGTAATGGAGGAGGCTGTTAATAGAATGTGAGACAAGAGAGTACATGCAAGATACCTTTATATCTTCCTTGTAATTTTGCTGACAACCAAAAAAATCTCTCTGAAAAACAAAAAAAGGGTCTTTAGAAAAGAGATTTTTCAAAACTTCCAAGACAAGCTTTTTTTTTTGAATAAAAATTTAAAAATATTTTATTTATTTATTCCAAGACAAGCTTTTTTTTTGAATAAAAATTTAAAAATATTTTATTTATTTATTTATTCATTTATTTATTTATTTTTATGTGTATGAGTATATTGCCTGCATGTATGTGTGTGTACCCGTATCGTGCAACACTGCAGAGGTCAGAAGAGGGCTTCAGATTTCCCCAGAACTGGAGTTAAGGACAGTTGGTAGCCACCATGTGGGTGCTGGGATTCGAACCCGGGTCTTCTGAAAGAGCAGTCAGTGCTCTTAACTGCTGAGCCATCTCTCCAGCCCCCAAATAAATTTTTTAAACATTAAAATGTTTATCATGTTTTTATCATGTCTTTAATTTTAACATGCTTTCCCCCAAAATTCTCCATTTTTCAGATTTTTGGTTATCATTTTTCTCTCTATCATTAAAAATAAATCCACTTTTATATATTATATACAATATTTATATATGCTTATATGCAAATTGTTTTTATGTATTTCTCTCCCATTCATATTTTTTGATAAATTTATTTTTTTTCTTTGATTTGGCTACCTATAGATTTGTGTAAAGTTTTCTTTCTCCATTTAACCAATTGCCAGGCTTTCTTATTCTGTTACCTATTTCCTGATATAATATTTTTTTTGCTTGTACGTTTTTGCATTCCTGTTCTCTGCTTTGCTTAGAGTTCACTTGCTGTGTTTTTCTCTTTTAGCTGAAGGCTTATATTATTTCAGTTCTTTGTTCTTCAATAAAGGAAGCATAGGAACTTCTCTGACAACAGACTTCTTTTATCTTTTCCAGTTTTTAAAGAAGATGCACTGTCTTTTAAATTCAACAAATACATAAACAAAAGCATTCTCTACTTTTCCTCATGTCTAATTAAGAAGCAAATTACTTCTTTTAAAACAAATAAATAAAGAATGTAGCTTGTTTTCTAATCTTGCTTCCTAATATAAATTGGACGTTTAGACCCAGATCATTGTCTTAGATTTATATTTTGTTTTTCTATTTTCAGTGGTAGCTATCAAGACTCTTATAACAAAGCTTCCCTATTCTTGAGCTCTGAATTTCTCTTTGTCTTTATTAAGTTTAGAGTAGACCTTTGAAGGTTATTTTTCAAGCAAAGTTCATGTGTGATGCATTTTTTAAGCTCCTGTATATTCAAAGTCCCATCATGTGAAATTAAGGAAACAATGATCTGTAATGATATCTTAATCTTCAAACTGAATTTACATTGTTAGCATTATTAGCATTTAACTAGCCACATTTCAATATCCACATCTGAATAGTACTCACCTAGTGAACAGCACAGATCTAGAACAGTCTCCTCATTGCAACAAGTTTTATTAGACAACAGCATTTGAGCCTCACTTTGATCCATTGGTTTCTAGAGTGTAGATGTGTAAAGCAAGGTGAACCCAGCTAATATATATATATATATATATATATATATATATATATAGAGAGAGAGAGATAGAGAGAGAGAGAGAGAGCAGGGTGAACTCAGCTAGTTTTATATATAATATAATAATATTTATTATTATTTTTTATGTGTATGAGTGTATTCCCTGCATGTGTATGAGTGCACCCCTATCGGGCAATGTTGCAGAGGTCAGAAGAGGGCATCTGATTGCCCAGGAACTGAAGTTAAGGATGGTTCATAGCTGCCATGTGGGTGCTGGGAATTGAACCAGGGTCCTCTGCAAGATCAGTCAGTGCACTTAACTGCTGAGCCGTCTCTTCAACCCAAACTCAGCTAGTTTTTATTCCGTTATAGAATGGCCCCGGATGTTAACGTTTCCTTTGTAATTACACAGATTTCACTTTAGGATACCAATCTGCATATGATGGTGTTCTCAACTCAGGAAAGCTTGTCTCGGTTGTGTTCTTCCTTTTCTTTTTCCGCTGCTTTAGCTTCTACCTTGGTTTACATTTTGGGTCTCTTCATCTTTGCCTCTTATCTTCCCAGGCGTTCAGCCACTCTTTCACATCCCTGGTTCTTCTGCACTAATTCATGCTCTTTTTTTTTTTTTTCCTGTGAAAACGTGGATTTTAATCTTACATTCTACATTTTAATTCTTATAATTTCTATATTCATCTGCTTTGTCTATCTTATCTTGCTTTATTTTCTCTTCAGTACTTTTTGAAAAATAACATTTTTTTACTGATTCTTTACAAATTTCATACAATGTATTTTGATCATATTCAGTTCCCTTCTTCTATCTCTTCTCAGATCCACTCTCGCCTCCCTAGCCCCCTAGTTTGTATCCTTTGTTTTTCTTTAAGCCCATCAAGTCTGATTTTTGCTCCTCAAATACTCTTGGGTATGGATCCATCCCTTGGAGTATGATCAGCCTACCAGCTGTCATATCATTAAAGAAAAGGGACTCTCCCTCTCCCAGCAGCTATCAATTGCTGATAGACCCTCAGCTAGGGCTGGAGCTTCTTGCCCATCTCCCTCCTCCACTCTGTACTTTTTGTCTGGCTTGAGTTTCTGTACAAGCTTCTGTACAATCTATACAACTGCTAAAGATTCATATGTGCAACTGCCCTGCCTGGATTTCCTTGTAGTTATCGACCATCTGTAGCTCTTACATTCTTTCTGACCCCTCTTCCACAATAATCCCTGAGCCTTGGGAGGAGAGAGTATAATATAGGTGTCCCATTTATGGCTGAGCACTCTGTAGTCTCTTTTTTTCTGAACATTGACCAGTTGTGGGTCTTTGTACTAATTGCCATGTATTGCAAAGAAGATGTTCTGATGAGAATTGAGAGATGCACTAATCTATGGGTACAATGATAAGTTCTTAGGAGCTGGTTTAATATTTTGTCCATTTAGCAGAATAATAGTAGTAGGATTTCTTCTAGGGTCTATGGCTTGTCTAACCACAGGTTCTTGGCCCCAGTAACAATGTCAGATACAAGTTCCATCTTGTGAATTGGGCCTTAAATTTAATCAGAGAGTGTTTGGTTACTCCCATAATGTAAGTGCTACTACTACATCAGTGGGCTTATCTTGTCAAGCTGATTGTTACTGTAGTTCACAGGTAAGACTGTTGATGACTTTTCTCCCTTGGTAGCATGCATAGCACCTTCCAGAACTATAAAAGTTAACCAGTAGGGATGAAGCTTCCAAGTTAATAGCAGTTTGATTTTTTCCATATTCTATGACTCAATTATAGAGTGTCTTCCACAGTAGGGTCTCACCATGAAGTTCTGGAAGGTGACTAAGAACAATGGCAAAATTCAGTAATGTTTGAGGGTCTATGGGATCTCCTTTGGACAAGAACCCCAAATGAGAACATTCCTGGCATTGTTCTTTTATTTGCCAGCCTGTGGTGTCTGGTAGGGACATCAATCCCCCATTATAGGGTAACTTCATATAAACTCTTCTTATATATGTTTATGTATGTATTTTAGGAAGCTTCTATAGTAGTAGGTTTCCATATGACTTCTTCAAAAGGCCTTTAATTTTAGTTGTCCTTCCCCATACTCCCTCCTCTATTCTGCCTTCTGCCCCATCCATCTAACCCTTTCTGTTCCATTATTCCTATTTCCCCTTTTTGTTTCACTGTATTTTATGTCCCCTTCCTTGAAAGCCAGCTCCCCACAGCCCCTTACTAGTTCCACCTCTGGGGGTTTGAAGCACACATTTATAAAGATTCAAAGATCACATCCACATATGAGAGAAAACGTGAACATGTGACATTTGTCTTTCTGGGACTGGATTATCTCACTCAAGATGATTGTTTCTAACTCCATTCATTGCCTGAAAATTTCATTTTTCCTTTTTTTTTTTTTGAAGTTTTTGAAACAGGGACTCCCTACTATAGCCTCAGCTGGCCTAGAACTTGCTATGTAGACTGGACTGGACTTTAAACTCATAGAGATCACCTACCTCTATCTCCAGAGTGCTGGGATTAAAGGCATGCACCACCATGCCCAGTCTAATTTTATTTTTCTAAATAGCTGAATAGTTCCTTGTGTAAATTTACCATACTTTCATTAGCCACTTATCAGCTGATGGACATCTAGGTTGTTTCCATTTCGTGGCTATTGTGAATACAGTAGCAATGAAATGAATAAGCAAGTATCTCTGTAGTAGGGTACAGAGTCCTTTGGGTATATGTCCAAGAATGGTGGAGTTGCTTGTGTGGTAGAGCTATTTCTAGCTTTTTGAAGAACCTCTGCATTGATTTCCATAGTGGCTCTCACCAGTTTGCACTCCCACAGTGAATAAATGTTCTTCTTTCCCCACATCTTTACCAGCATTTATTGTTGTTTGTTTTTTTGGATCTTAGCATTCTAACTGGGGTAAGATGAAATTTCAAAGTAGTTGTATTTGCATTTTCATTATGACTAAGTATGTTAAACATTAAAAAATATTTCTCAGGCATTTCCATTTAATCTTTTAAGAACTCTGTTTAGTTCCTTGCTCCAGTTTTTAATTGGGTTGTTTGTTTCTTGGTATTTAGTTTTCTGAGTTCTTTGTATATACTCCATTAGATGTCTAGCTGGTAAGGATTTTTTCCCATTCTGTAGGCTGCCTTTACATTCGAAAGATGGTTTTTTTTTTTTTTTGTTGTTGTTGTTGTTGTTTGTTTTTTTCCTGCTAGACAGATTCAGGTTATCAGGTCTTATGTTGAGGTCCTTGATCCATTTGGAGTTTAGTTTTGTTCAAGTTGAGAGATAAGGATCTAGTTTCATTTTTTGACATGTAGCTATCTGGTTTTACAGGCACCATTTGTTGAAGATGCTATCTTTTCTCCAATGTGTATTCTTGGCCTCTTTTTCAAAAATCAGATGACTGTAGGTATGTGGACTTCTATCTGGGTCCTTAATTCTATCCCACTGGTTAAGGTGTCTGTTTTTATGCCAGTACTGTGCTGTTATTATTACTGTATTTCTCTAGTAAAATTTTAAATCAGGGATAGTAATGCTTCCAGCTTTTCTGCTATTGTTCAAAGTTGTTTTGATTATCTTTGGATTTTTTTTGTTTACATATGAAATTTAAGATTTTTTTTTTCAATTTCTGTGAAGAATTGTGTTAGAATTTTAATGGGATTACATTGAATCTGTAAATTGATTTTGGTAGTATGGCCATTTTCACAATATTAATCCTATTGATCCATGAGCATGGGAGGTCTTTTCATATTCTGGTATCTTCTTTCATTTCTTTCTTCAATGTCCTGAAGTTTTTATTATACAAGTCTTTCACATCATTGGTTAGATTTATTCCAAGATTTTTTTTTTTTTGGAGGCAATTGTGAATTCGGGATTGTTTCTCTGATTTCTTTCTCAGCATGTTTGTTGTTGTTATATAGGAAGACTACTGATTTTTTTAAAAGTATTTTATTTATCATTTTTTATTTTATGTGTATGAGTGTATTGCCTGCATGTGTGTAAGTGCACCCATGTCATGCAATGCCTGAAGAAGTCAGAAGGTGGCATTGGATTCCCTGGAAGTGGAGGTACAGATGGTTGTTAGTGACCACGTGGGTGCTGGGAATCGAACCTGAGTCCACTGCAAGGGCAGCCAGTGCTTTTAACCACTGAGCCATCTCTCCAGCTCCAGACTACTGAATTTTTGTGTTAATCTTTTATCCTGCTACTTTCCTGAATGTATTTATCAGTTTGGGGAGTTTTCTGGTAGAGTTTTTAGGGCCTTTTTATCTGCAGATAAGGATACTTTGACATCTTCCTTTCCTGTTTGTATTCCCTTTATCTCCTTCACATGTCTCGTTGCTCTAACTGAAACTTCAAGTAATATATTGAAGAACAATGGAGAAACTGGACATGCTCATCTAGTCTGACAAGAATTTTAATGTAAATGCTTTGAGTTTTTCTCCATTTAGCATGATACTGGTTGTGGGCTTGTATATTGCCTTTATTATGTTGAGATATGTCCTGTCTTGCTAGATTCTCCTTGACTTTTTTAATGAAGGGATGTTGAATTTTGCTGAAGTCCTCTCTTTTTTTTTGTATCTAATGCTGTAGCTTCTGTCTTTGAGGCTATTTATTATTTCATTTATTATATCTTTTATTATTTAACATTGTAATTCTTATAATTTCTTACATTCACCTGCTCTGTACATCTTATCCTGTTTTTTCCTCTTTGGTACTTTTACGTTCTTGTTTCACAGAAGCCTTGATTTCTTGATGTTTACTGAATATCCCCAGCAATTCGGTCTTTCTTTTCTCGTTCCAAGCAGCAGCTAGCCGCTGTTCTTTCAAATCTGCATGATACTTCCTTTTCTTCATTTTATACTGTTTTTCTCATCTTTGGATTATTTTATTCTTTATCTCCAAGGAAAGTATGAACAAGAAAGAGCTTATATTTGATAGTAAAGGACTGCATTTGCCACTTCCTTCTCCTTATTAACTGTAGTGTCTAAATCTTCACCCAGATGCTAATATCATGGCCTTCCCTGCCCCAAGTCCAGTCTCAGGATTTAAAGCTTTACGTTCATCTCTACCCTCTATCTCTCTGTGGTGACAAAGAGATTGTAACATATCACAGGCCATAACCTTTACTGGACCTTTTCTGGGGCTTCCTTCTCAAATTGCATGGAAAGACAGAAGGCAGTTTTCACCAAGCTCAGGAAGCCTCCAAGAGAAGCAACTGTATGGTGAAGGTATGACTTCACAACAGTTCATTACTCTGGGTTACTGTGGTCTGTCTCATTCCTAAATTTAGGAATGTCACCAAAGGGAAGATGACAGTATCTTTCCAAGTTCTACCAGCCGCTTAGATTCCAATGTTTGCTCCCAGGTTCTGCAATTGGTCTTCTGTACACTTTGATTTCATTCTTCATGGTTTTAATTTCGGGGGGGGTGGTTATAAGCATTCAAGGGGAGAAATTAGAAGATCCTTCCACAGGCCAGTCAGTCACAGGAGAACAGGCCTCCTCCTGTAAGGATAATTGTCAAATATTTTGAGAATATTACCTCCTGAGACAAGGGAAGATTGTTCAGAATATCCTAGGATCTGCTCCCATCCTTTCTAGAATGGTATATCTTGCAATGCTTCCACCCAGAGACCCCAGTTTCCAGAATATAAATCCCAAGTGTTTGGGGGAACCCTCATTTGTGATGCAAGATAGGGCATGCACCGAGGAAGCTCCATCTGTACTGGGTGGCTAAGCACTGGCTCACTGTGAAGTATAGGCTTCTCCTGTTCCTTGATGCATATTTATGTGTAAAAAGTTGCTTAATCAGCTGATGTGAACGTTCTGTCTCAGAGGATTCAAGCAAGTGATTGAGTAATGATTGCATCATGAGCCTCCTTCCATTTTTAACCAAATGCCAAAATATATCTATATATCGATATCTATCTATATATATTTTTTTATTGCTGTTTTCTTATTACAAATTAAATACACTTATAACATGGAAAATATAGTTGGATTGAAGAAAAAAGGCATGTGTTTCATGGCACAAATATTTAGACGCTTATAAGGAAGTAATGTTGTGGTAAAGAATTTAGCACCTGAAGTCAATCTAAATAGTACTGTCCGGTAATAAACATCAAATTTCAGAATTGTGCAGGGAGATAATCAGCAGTCGATAAATATTAGTTATCAGTGTTGTTCATAGAAGTACTTGTCATCCTAGAAGACACATTTCAAGAATATGTGGTCATGCATGGTTTCTTTTGCATACAGATTTGATGGACAATTGGAAATGATGCAAGTGATCTAGGGTCCTAAATTCCTCACCAGTGAGACCATAACACTCTTTTGGTTGGTCCATAAGATAAAGGAAGGAAGGAAGGAAGGAAGGAAGGAAGGAAGGAAGGAAGGAAGGAAGGAAGGAAAGGAAGGAAAAAATTGAATTCAAAAGCTTCTCTCAAAATTTCCCCAAATTCCTATCTTATCTTAAATCACAAAAATTAAAAGCAATGAAAAATAACCTTCCAGTGCTGACATAATTTTCCATAAGCACACTGTGATTGTATTTCCTTTCTTTTGAATAAAATAACAAGCCTTATGTTAATTCAGCCAGAGACAACCTGGAATATGTAATCTACTGCAGCAGAATTGCAAATGTTTGATCAGGGTAGCAGGAAGCACACGCTCTGCCACTCTGCTCCCAAAATAGAAAACCTATTTAGCACTTTGTAAAACACGCCAAATGAAGTTTGCTCTCTCCTGCAGATAGAGATTTTACTTCATTTTGTGCCAGCGAAATTTTTGAAAATTGCATGAGGAGAGAGCAATTTTTGGCACTTTGGCTAGGAGCACAAAATGTTAGCAAATGGTGCTGAAAGGATCTTAAGTGTAATGTTGGAATAATATTCACACAACACTGGCTACATCTTCATTTTTAACCTATTTACATATTCACAGGAAAAAATGCTTAGCAGTTATTTGTCTAAAGGGCCCCATTTAAGGGGAAAATGGCATTCACAATTTTGGAATGCATTAGTCAAGAAGGTTCCTTCGAATAACAATTCATAAAGGAAAATATCACTTTAACTATCATAGAAGAAGCAAAAGGATAGGGGAGCAGAATTCTGGACATCAGTGTTAGCTCTGGATAGGGAAAGAAAAGGGAAGGAGGCGGGGGGAGTCGGGGAGAGCTACATCCAGCAATGAAGTGCACATGGAGAAAGCCACTAAACCCAAGGATGATAGTCCAATTTCCAGAGCTCTAACAAGGCTCTCCGCATTTGTGACTGCTTGACAAGTATAGAATCCTCTCAACAACAGAAGTATGCCATCCATCTGCACAAAAGGAATCAGCTCCCTTTTGTATGTATGGAACAGCAATGGAAACATGTAGAAATCTCCTTACATCATGTTAGAACTTATGTCCATGGGCTGTATTCATGAAGTGCTGGATTGATATTCAGGAAGTACAGAGAAGCAACAAGGAGCTATGGGTGAGAATTGTCTTGTCTATAGGATGCTGAGAACAGCTCCCTGGCACTGTACAGAATACAAACTCTTAAATTTTTTGCAGCCTCCCCCCTTTTTTGAGGGGGGGGGACCAGGGTAGGTTCAAATTCAGTGCAGTCCTGACAAAGCCTTGGTCTGCTCTGTTGAGGAGTGGTGCAATAAAAATATTGACTGTTAGAGCTCTCTTGTATTAGTCAAATGGTTGAGTGTTCTTCTTCACTCCTGCCTGGATCACTTATTGAATATGGACCATCCTTAAGAGAGCTCTGGGTATCACAGCTCTGTGTCTACCATAGCTCATTTGTAAAGCTCTCTGAGAATTTCAAGTTAAAGCATTCATTAATAAAACTGAATGAAAAATTCAGCAAATCAAGCATTCATGAAGAGTTAAAAATATACAACTACATGCCTACATAGTTTAATGTGGAGATAGTTCATAAACTATGGTTTGTCACTGTGTTTCATCAGTGTATCCTGTGTGCTTTCCAGAGCCTGCTAGCTCCATGAAGTATTAATAACATCTGCCCCCACAAGGTTTTACTGTCAAGCAAATTTAGAAGGGTTAAAAATAATGATTTTTTGAGTTATAAAAAATATTCAACCAGTCCAACCTTTGTGACTTCAAGATTTCCAATATCCATGAATTCTGAAGACAGCCAACTTAGAGGCACAGACACACTCATATCCTTTCCCAGCCACCCCAGTTTATCTGTAAACTGATGCTGCCCACATGTATCAAGTCATTGAGCACACCTTTGTATAGGCCTGTAGGACAGTGACAAGACTTGTGTGGATTACAGCTGCATCAAAATTCCATTGCTCTTTGGCCCGGTGTTCATTTGTGGAAAACTGCCCCATTCAACCAAAGCTGTATGGAAGGAAAGGTTTCCTTTGGCTTACAGATCCAGGGCACATGGAAGTCATGGCAACAGGACTTGAGCCAAATGGTCACAGTGTATCTGCAGTCAGGAGGCTGAGGGATGAATGCTACTGCTCAGCTCCCTCTCTCTTTTGTATTCAGTCCAGTAGTTAGTTCTTCCCACCTCAGTTAACCTGATCTAGATCATCCCTCACAGACATTCCCAGAAGCTTGTCTCTTAGGTGACTCTAGATCCTGTCAGGTTGATAATCAATCACAAGAACAATTCTAAATTTAAAAAAAATCTGTTACTCAAATTCCAGTACATATCTGATCCATCCGCCTAACAGGATTTACAAGTGCACTCCGTGTGTTTTTTGCAGCCCTCTAGGTCTATGAAATATTAGTAATGTTTCCAAAAAAAGAGTTGTGGCCAAACAAATTTGGGAACTGCTAAACTAAACAAAGTTACAGAATTTTGGGATTTTCTTTTAAGCACAGGAAGTCTTAGGACATGTTGATGCTAAAATGTCCTGTTAATGTCCTATAAATAGCTCAAAGAGAGAGACATTTTCCTCAATGGACTTGGCCACAAAAATCTTTTTTTCCTATGGGCATCTTACAAAAGAGTAAGAATCCATAGGACAAACTACAGGAAATTCTGCTGCTTAAGACTCCAGTCTTCCTTTAGAAAGACCTGAAGAATCCTCCTGGTCTATCATATTTCACTCTTTTCAAGTTGAAGGTGAGCTTTCATTACTAAGCAGGTCCAGCCTCCTGGACATGCTCTCCAGGCAGTAGAGCTGCCTCACTCAGCAGGCTTTCACCTGACTCAGTTGTATCAAGTCAATGAGAAAAAACACAGCCATCTGGGGAGACTGAGTTCAGGGCTTTTCCCAGAAGCTTCAACACGAAAGGATAGAAAGATAGGAAATTCCGAAGAAAAACAGATTTATAAATAACAGTAATAACATTGTAGGTTTGTTTTGTCTCTGAAAAGCACTACTTAGAATTCCAATGAGAACCACTAACTTCTAAATGAAAAAAATCAAATGGAAGGGTTTACACACAGAAACATACTCATAGCTACAGATAAAATCCAAAATTTTCACCAAGTAAAAAAGTGGCCTAATCACAGCAACCATCTGTGAAATTCTCAATTTCTCTTCTTTTTTTCTATGTTTGGATAAAAACTATTTTGTATGAGGTTAATTTCTCCCAGTAGTCTGAGTTGTGTTTGTTTATGACGTTTTCAGGAGCGGGGAGCTATGACATGCCCCCATCCGAGAATGTTGTCTTTGGAGTTCTGTGCCTTTGGGTTACTGGGGTTAGGAGAAAAGCATTCACTCATGAAGAAAAATGAAAGGTGGGTGGGATGAATAACAGAAAGTTAGTAATCTAAGACACCACAGTCTCCATGACCTCCAGAACAGCATTTTACATAGCACGTAGGTGGCAAGTCAAGAAAGGATTTATTGTAATAGTATTGCCATAAATTTCCTAAACTTTGTAGGAAGTGTCACCTCTTACAGCCAGAATGGTAATAAATTAGGGATCAAGAAAACTTAAAATTTGATTCTAGAAAAGGTGCTAGGTCCTCCCTTTAAGATTCCTATGAGGAAAATATTCTTTATAAGTAAGGTTTCTTGTGTTTCATTAAATGGCAGGCAATATTTTTTCAAAGATAAACTACTATTTCTTAAAATGAATGAGACAGCAATGAAGAGATCATTCTGCATATGGAATCATCAAATGTGATGCATTTGGGTAGGCTTTAAGACAAACCCAGCGGTAGAGTCCAGATCCAGGTCACAGTTAACCAAGATCTGCTGAGGGAGTGATACTCATGATCAACAGAAGCCTCAACCCTCAGAGCTCAAGAGGGCAGGATGACAAAAGGGTTTTAACACTTGAGTCACAAGTTTACCAAATTCAAATCTGGAAATTACATCTGGACTTCAGGGCAAAGCCCCCCCCACCCCCACCCCCGCCACCCCATGTTGTCACTGGTCACACCTCTTCCCATCACTTTTTATTTCATTGTTTTCCCATTGATTTTGGACAGCAAGTAAAATGGAAATAAAAGTTTTTTTGTTTTTTGTTTTTTTAAGACAGAACATCTCTTAATCTGCAGGTCTAACTGAATGCAAATAAGTCATGAAGAATTGCATGGATATATACTCAAGTAAACTTTTCATATTTAAGTAATGGTTATTGCTCTATTATATTACTTTATGTTTACTTTAGTTATGTTGAGAATTGTCTGTTCATGCCTGTTGACTATTTGTTACATGAAAGTGGACTTTTGGTTGATTTTTTAAGAATTTTAAGACATTTAAAATTTTTTTAATTTTAGTTTTATGTTATGTGTATGAGTGTTTTGCCTGCATGTATGTAATTGCACTCATATGTGCAATGCTCATGGAGGCCAGAAGAAGGCTTCATATCCCCTGGAACTGGAATTATGGATGGGTGCTGAGAACTGAACCTGGGTCCTCTGAAAGAACAGTCAGCACTCTTAACCACTGAGCAATCGCTCCAGCCTTGTTTTGGTTGACTTTTATGAACTAATTCTATATTAAAGATAAAACTGTCTTCTATGTTGTATATATTTTGGACATTACTTCAAGAACATTCAGGATATTAAATATATCCCCTTTCTGCTAAAAAAAAAAATCAAGCAAAATCACACCAAAAAATCATCAACACACACAGGCACACAAAACCAGGGGAGAGTCCTTATTTAACTGTTATCATATATTGGTTGCATAGACATTCAAACCTATTACTTAGGTTATTTGGATGAAATATGGTGACCAAATAATTTAAATCATTTGAAATCATAATAGAATTATACATAGTACTATTTAAAATCTCAAATAAAAATCTAAGCTACCTTAGAAAAACTTTCTTTTTCATCTTTAGATGTTTCCCAAAGAAGAAAGTTTAGTTTTTCCTCCTTTGTTCTAAAGTGTTTGAGATGTGGAAAGAAAAGCTAATTATGTGAATTAAACTTAAAACACACATTCTCAAACAGATAATCACTCAAGCATGCATTGCAATGAGTCTGTGAACAGAATAAAAATGTTTCCCCTGTTCTCTTTTTGTTTCTGCTCTTTCTGTAGTTTTGACAGCACCATTAGTATTGACACAGGAGCACCGTCACACAATTGGGCTGGATTCTTCAGCAGCTACTGCACCATGGTTTTGAAGAGTTCCCAGTCCCTTTAAGTGGTGAATGTGCCAAGCATTGAGCCACATGCTTTTCTAGTGTTCTTCAACTTGTTACAACAATTCCATGATGGCAGGTACTAGATTATCTCCACTTTATATGTAATAAATATTGGAATCATGGGCTTCAATAGTCATTTACTAATGTTGTTTGAATCTGAAATGTTTCCAACTAGCTCATGTTCTGAATATATATTCCCCAGCTAGTGGCACTATTTTAGGAACCTGTGGAACATGTAGGAACTAGATCTTAGCTGGCAGAAGAGTACAGCCTTTGAAGAGTACAGCTCACACTATGTTCTGCTAAGCACACGAGACCAGGCAGTCATGGGCTGAACCCTCTGACACTGTGAACCAAAATAAATCCTTTCTTCATTAAGTTGTTTCTGTCAGGTATTTTGGTCACAACAATGCAAAAAGTTAACTACTACAACTAAACTCACACAGTGCCAAATATCAAGGCCATGATTCCTACCCAGGCCTCACTGTCTCCAGAAGCCTTGCACTGACAACCATGGCACACTGCTTCTCAAAGCATAAGCCAAAATAAAGCAGTTGTTATGACACTTAGTATCCTAACACAGGAAGTAGATTTTTATAGAAAAAAAAAGGGGCTCAAGAGACAGCTCAGCAGTTAAGACCACTGGCTGCTCTTGCAGGGGACCCAGGTTCGAGTCCCAGTACCTACCTGGTGGCAAACAACTGTCCATAACTCCAGTTCCAGGGGATCCGACCCCCTCTGCTGGCTTCCATAGGCATTGCATGCATGTGGTACACCCACATACACTCAGGTAAAACACTTATACATGTAAAATAAAAATAAATAAAATTCAAAAAATAAAAGAAAATTCGACTTTTCTGAATTTGATTTATTTAACAAATTGTACATTTCTTGGAATCCACAGAGGTGATTAGTTGGTCTTTGAATACAGCTTTTAAGAGGGGAAATCTGTTATACCTGACATTTGAACCAAGCATGGAAGGAGAGGTGGGACTGTAATGGGAACAGAAATGTGCTGAGGCTGTAATGGGAACAGAAATGCAATTGGAGGATTGATGGAGTTCGTCTGAGTCCTCACAGCATCAGCAGCATCCTTCACAGACCGAATATGTATTTATCCACCAGATACTGCATTAAATAGTCACATTAAAATATTGTTATTCAGGCTGGAGAGATGGCTCAGCAGTTAAGAACACTGGTTGCTCTTGCAGAAAAGCCAGCACCCACATGGCAGCTAACAACTGTCTGTAACTCCAGTCCCAGGGGATCCAACAGCCTCTTCTGACCCCCGTGGGCATTGCACGACACGGGTGCATTTACCTACATGCAGGCAATACACGCATACACATAAAATAAAAATAATAAAAGATTAAAATATTGTCATCAATTCTTTGGAAATTTCAAACACTGTATTTTGATCATGCTTACTGTCCATTCCTCTTCCTAAATCCTCCCAGATCCACCCCAATCTCCCTACCCCCCTAACTTCAATTATGCACATTTTCCCTCATTTGTATCTCCTGTATTCTAAGAAATCAATACTATTACTACCTCTGCAAATAGATGAGTAAATTGAGAAAGTAGGTAATGTTCCCAAAGTTAGCGTGTTAGCAAGCACTGGAGCTAGACAAGAACCCAAGCCACTTTGCTCCTAACCATTGTGCAACAGTTTGCCCTTGTTCTGAGATGAGATGGGATGAAGGAATATTGGGAAATGACAGGGATACATTTGTCTGTGGGAGAGAAATTATACTTAATGGTGTTTGTTTCTCGATGCAGTTGGAAGATGGGCTGTTTGCCCAAAATGAGAACATGATCAGGCGGAAGACTTGAAGAGTCATAAACATTCACATCCAGCTAGACACTGACTGGTTAACAGTGCATTAGATAGTTCATAGAGCAATCCTGAGAGTGTTAAGGTTCAGATAGCCCTGCCCCCTCACCAACAGGATCCCAAGGACTTATGCTCCTGAGAAAAGGGAACCTAGCTGATAAACACCTTGGTCTTTGAAGTAAAGAGAAGCAGACTTTTCTCCACTGTTTGGCCAACACAGCAGGCTTTTAACAGTCCTGCTCTCCCATTCCCCCCGCCCCAACTTTAAAAAAAAAAATACATCTTCCTGCCTTCTGCAGGAAGCAGAAGCCTCCCTTTTTAAAAGACCCCAGCTCAAGACCCAGGCAGACATTTTCCACGCCTGGACGGGAATCTGTCCCATGTGTTCCTTTGCTAATAAATCCTATTTTGATGGAGTTTTAGCTGTGCCTCAGTGCCTCATCATCCATTCGCTCATCCTCTGCCAACTTTTTACCTATCAGATGGTGCCAAAACCCGGTTCTTACTTCAAGGGACCCGCCGGGACTTCTCCAATGCCACTAACTTGGCTTTCAGGTACCCTACTTTTCTCTCCTCCTCCTCTCCCCAGACCTCTGCTTTGCTCTCACCTCTTTCTGGCTCTCCTCACTGGGGAACACTCTGCCTTGCCTACTTCTTTTGATCTCCCTTCCCACTGATTTTCGCCACTCCCAGACAGCACTGTGGTCTCCGTGATGGACCTGCTTCACCCGTTCCCTATCTCGGTTCCCCCACTGGCTGCTCACCACTGGCATCTCTCCCCCTCCCCGCCCTCCTTTGCCATGGGCCTGCAAGCTCTGCTCTCTTCCATCCTTTTTCCTGTCTTTATCCTCTTCCACTGACTTTCTTCCTCACTTTACTCGGGATGATTTATGATACCATTCAATCCAACACATACAAATGCTCTGTATCCTTCTTCTCTCTCTCTCCCCCTCCCATACTAAAGCTTTCTGCTCCCTGCTGTGTGCCTGCCTGCCAGCCCATCACATGTCTGACCTTCCATGCATGCTTTAAACCTGCATGACCCCAAGGCTTTTTTTCCCTTCCTCCTATTCACCCCCTCCAGGCAGCTGCCAAGATTGCCAGCTCACCTGCCCTAGGGATTTTTTTAACACTCTAATGAAATGAAGTTTCCAGCTGGGCCCATTCTTAAATTCTCTTATAAATTTGGCTAAAAATCCTTTAGGGGACCCTTTCTCCCCATTTTGACCCAACTAGGCTAAACCAGCTGGACAACTTTGCTAAACATTTAAAGAATTTCAGGCAGCTTACCCCATTGACAAAGAAAAAATGTTTTAGAAGCCTTTTTTTTCTCCTAAACTTTTTCTCAGGCAAAGGGGCTCAAACTTTGATCTTAGGCCCTCTTGGGCATCAAGCAACTGGTACTCAGGCACCTACTTTTCTAACTAGACCTAACCATTTTAAATTTCACTATACATAAAACGTCACAGGCACCGCTCAGGCGAGCCACGTTTTCAGATCAACAAACACTGATTTATGTGCCCTGTTCCTTCTGCTGCCCTCATGAGTTTCCTTTCCAGCATATCTTCTGTCTACAAACTAAGAGTTCCTGAGAACTTGGTTTTACATTCACAGCTACAATGGTTGGTGAGAAACATGGATTTCTTTCATTTGCTTTTCTATTTGGGTCACATATACACATATATCTGAGGGTACTTTCTTCTTTAATATCAAACCTAATCTACTGGTACCAGGGATGCCTACGATTCTCTTGCAATTTATTTTTTGTTTTTGTTTCTTGATGATGTTATAGAATAAACAATGCATTTCTAGTTCAAACTAAGGTAACAATGCCAAATCTACACAATGGGAGTTTAAATTTTAATATCATTTAGGGCCTGGTTCTAAAGGGGATTACTTTGAGTTTTAACTTCTTCTTGGTATATTTGTTTTTTAAAGATGGTTGTTTTAAGTTTTTACATTGTTTGAAATAATTATGGATATTTTAAAAGGAATTTTAGGTTTTGACATTATTTGAATGACATCTTTATCTGGTAATTTTAAAGGAATTATTTGGATTTTAACATCTTTTATATGGTATTTGCTAATTTCTAAAAATGACTATTTTAAATACCTACTGTTTTACCTAGTATATTTTCTAGCTTCTAAAGGGAACTTAAAGTTTTTCTAGCCATTTGCATTCAAGGTGCAAAGGGAGCTGACACTTTGTGATGACTGGACCTATGAAGCAGATGAAAATTGCTGTACTCCAGGGCCAAAACCTTACAAGAGATAAGCTGATACCAACACATAGTTACAACAAGGAGACGTAAAAAGTAATAGTCTACTTGAATGAGAGGCTTGAGACACCATCTCTACTGGTCTTAACTCCTCCCCTTTCTACATTGTGATTCTAAGCCTGTTTTTCTCTGAAATAGAGTTATTTCCCTCTCTGATACTCAGATGCTCTATGTTTGCTTATGTTCCTGCCCCATCATTCCCTGAGTTCTTTCTAGTTATAATATCAGGGTAATATTAATTATATTGCTAAATTGTCATGTGCTGTTTGAGCTCACTGAGACACTGACTCTGAAGATGGAATTGGCCTTCCCACTTCAGAATTAAGCCTATTATCTCAAAATGTGTTCTCCACTCAAGATGTGTTCTCCAAGACTTTTCCAGGTTCAGGTTGGCCCCCGACACTGTGACAAGGAGAATGAGAAAAAGAGAACAGCCTGAGAATAAAGTCACTATGCAATTGAGAACAGCTCTGGTGTAAATTAATTTCAACAGAGGTATTACTGTCTATAATGAAAGTAGCTAATGGAATTATTTTCAGTACTATTTAAACTTTACTTGTTCTTAGCCTACTATGTTAATGTTTCATTTTGTCTTTCCTGTCTCCTACAAGGTTATTAACTTCCTTCAGTTATTTAGCTCTTAAAAAGGAAAAAGATGCTACCTCTAATCTATATGGAAACTTAACTCTTTCTTTTCACCACTAATTACCTATACAAAACAACATCTAAGCTGGTTGGGTGAAATCCTATTTCTTGAATGCCATTTTTTGTTTTTAGTTTACTTTCATGGTGTTTTAAGATGTATGTATTCATTTTGTCTACTTCAAAGGTGTTTTAGTTTAAAAATGATCAACCACATTCTCAACAAAGACTATATAAATATGTTTATACAGTCAACATAAATTTATGCTTCTTAAAATTAATTTACTTGGTATCACACTAATTTTTAAGTAAAATCTGATACAAACTAAAATGCTAAATTAACACCAAAATATTTTTTTTCAGCCAAAATATTCTCTCTTTAATCTACAATGTGGTTCCTGATACTAAAATATATGTTAATTTTAAGTACCTCTCTCCCTATCTCTCCCCCCCTCTCTCTCCCTCTCTCTCTCTCCCTCCCTCTCTCTAACCACTACCCTTCTGGGGCTCTACTAAACGATCACCCTTCTGGGGCTCATCTTCCCTCATCCTCTACTAAATAAACCTCAGGATCAACTTGTTCCAGAAACTTCCCTCCCTTCTGGCTCACTGCGTTTTTTCTGCTTTTCTCCCATCCCATTCCTTGTACTTTGTCTCCATCTACTGGCTGGTCATGCCACGCTCTCATTGAAGGGTTTTCCGCTTCTCTCACTTGCCTCGAAATCACACGTGTGTCGGAAACCCCTTTCCTTTCTCTGGACATAGGATGCTATTTCCAGAGATAGGAACATGCACTACTTCCTGTCCAGGATAGGATCTTGCCTTTCCCTGATGATCTAATTGCAGGATGCCGCCTTCTGGGACTTGGAAATAACTAAAAAATTATAACTCAAACATGAGCAACAAATAAAAGGACGCTTTGTTTTGATGCCTGGTTCTCTTTGCTCTCATATTGAGTGACCGATGCCAAACCCCTTTTCCTCCTACTTCCTCCCCGTCTCTCTCTGTTCCTCATCTGTTGCGCTTTCCTGACTGGACTCATGATCCTGCTTCCACTCCCTATGGAGAGAGGATTTTCTTTGTCTCCCATCTGCTCGGTTCTGTCTCTACCTCCTACCAGCTTGCTGGGTTCTTTCTCTATCTCCTCTTCATTCTGTACTTAATCTGTCACTATGGGAAACACCCACTCAAAGTCTCAGGGCTTCACACCTCTTACTTATCTTCTTAAATCCTTAAAACAACGAGGACTTTTGGATACAATCAGGCCAAAATGCCTGAAGTTCCTGTGCACCACTGCCTGGCCTCAGTATGAGTTAGAAAATCACTCTGTTTGGCCAGACACCAGAACCTTAAACTTCAATATTTTGAGAGATTTAAAAAATTTCTGCCCTGGTAAAGGCAAACGGTCTGAATTACCATACAGCCAAGCTTCCTTTGATCTCCATGCTAATCCCTCTCTCTGTGTCCCATGTTCTTCCCATCAGGTTCTTCTGGCTAAGACAGTTTCACGGGATCCCAATCCACCAGGGGCCTCCCCCCTCACCCCCCCACCCCTCCACCTCGGCTTTTGATCTTATAGCCGATAAACTGCCTCCAATTAGGAGACTAGGACCCATCCCCAACCTCCTCCTGCTCCCCAGCCTGAGGCACAGCCAAGTCTTCCCCTTGCTCTCCCCTGCTATACTCTCCCTGCCTCCTATTCCAGGGCCCAACCCAGCTCTCCTCCTTTCTCCAACTCGAACTCCCTCTCCATACCACAACCTTTCCCCTCTCCAGCGTCACTCTAAGTCCATCACCCACTCTCCTTTCTCCTCTACTTGAAAAAATCCAAAACCTTAAATACCTCCTTGCCAAATATTTCCTAGTCTCCCCTATTCTGGCTTCTAGCTCAAATAACCTGTTTATCCCTCCTGTATCTAACTTCTACTTTGATTCCAGACCCCTGCCTCTGATACCCCTGCCCCTCCACCCCCTCATGGACAAGATACCCCTCCCATCTCTCCCACTCCAACAGTTATAAAGTCTAAACAGGGTTATAGCAGTTCTCCTTAATTGATTATGCTGGAGGGTGTAAACATCAATTCGATAATGTTTAACTATGTTCCAATTGCTTTTTTCCACCTAAAGCAAGGTTTTCATAGACTGCTCTCTAAACTACATAAGGTAAAAGATTTACCTAAAAACTTATAAAACACAATATGTACACAGGTAATATTAACTTATTACATTATCTTATGTGTATAATTTAGATTCCATGTTCTTTTAATAAGATGATGCTACACACTACTTTCTTCTGAGTCAAACAACCACCATCTTCATGACTTCAGCTGTGTCCACTAACAAAAATCATCACAACTGAACTTGTTGACTTGACTATCGTATTCTTTCATTGAAGGAGGAGGGTGAACACTTTCTTCTGAGTCACCTGAGTATCCAGCTGCTCTTCCCAGCCAACTGTATGTAATTTGACCCTAATCACATGGTCTCCTGGACTTGGGGAAGACTAAAGTATATTATCTAAAAAGGCTAGGAACAGAAGGCTTGATCCATGCTGGGTTAAGGTTTTCCAATACAAATACTCTCAGGTCACTCATATACTTCAGCAACCCCTTAGTCATCTCTGTAAGTAAGCTCAGTAAATTCACTGGTTCCCCAGAAAAACTTTAATGTAATCAAACATTGGTTTGATACTACAACATAATAAGGGGAAAAAACATTGCTTAGTATCCCCAGGAAAAGAAGTCTCACAACAGATAAAAAATGTGTTTGCTAATGTTATTGTGTCTCATGGTTATTAAAAAGAGAAAATGAAAAATTGGAGGATGTTGGAAGGATATGAGAATGGAGATATTTTTTAAAGAAGGATTTATGTATGAAAATTTTGATGGCTGGATATTTCCAGAATTGACAGAGAAATGAGAAAGCTGGGGAGGTGATGAAGGTCGGTGTAGGGTTGTTACAGTATAACAAGGATGAGGCAAGGATAATGTGTAGACAATCTTAAAATTTCTAAGGTTGCAGCTTAGTTAACTAGTCTAAGGATGTCTAGTCAAGGTTTATTTAAGGATGTTGCCCAAGCTCTATCTACATAGCACATGGTAATTAATGTACCAGGCTGGTGTAACTAACCTTGTTGGATGTTTAATAGCCAGACTCAAAGGCCTATATTAATCTGGTCAGAGGGACTTAAAGGGACAAATTTTTGTTCCTGGCCCTCCAAGGTCAAACAAATTCCAGGGGCTATGGCGCATCTCTCAAAATGTCCTGTAACTTCAGAGAGTCACCTGTCCTCTTGTTCAGGGAGGCCATGGAGACTCCAGAAGATGGACTTAAACCAGTTTCCAGTCTGCAAAGAGGAGGGTCAACACAGAGGAAACATTTCCTCCATGCTTCCAAGCGAAGCCTGGGTCAAGCAAGACCTTTTGACTTTTCTTCACATAGATGGAACTGGTAAAAGAAAAGTCAGAGGAGCCAGGGGCTCCCCTCCAAGCCCATGTGGCCCCTGAGGACCAAATCCTCATACAACCTTAAGAGTAAAAATAAATTGGTTTCTTTGGGCCAACAGTGTGGTCTTAAACACTCAAAAGCAAGGGATTACACAAAGCAGACATTAGACGTAAGTTCTTATGTTAGACAATTATCTCTCATTGATGATTTTGTTCCTAATGAGACAACGTTACTCAGATGTAAGACTTCAAATCTTGGTCTACAATACTGTAGTGCCCACTTACAGCTAAGGGAGGCAACCCACTATTGTTCTAGCCAAAAAATGAAATGATGGCTAAATTTGTTTTCTCTCTCTATCTAGAAGCCTTTGAGAGGCAACCGACATTGATTTTAGCCACTCCAATAGCTATCAAAATGCCTGAAAACAAATCCTGAGTCCATCACTCTTGAGTTCAGCCCTGGCAGAAGAGAAAAAAAAAAGAAAAAAAAGAAAAATGAGCTATTTTCTTGGTGCTAACCATTGCTCCTTGCCTCTTCAGATATTGTCAGGGCCAAATCCAAAAACTAACTCTTACTAATTTTAATCAGTTGTTACTTTCCTTTCCTCCACATGTACACAAGCGCCTGTCAACCATCGAGGACCCTGTTGAGATGCATGAAGAGGGAACCCCTGCTGTCTGATCAACCCCTAATCCAGCCCCCCCTCACATCGACCCTGTCCAGCAGGAAGTAGCAAGAAGACAATGGCGACCCCCTATCCTAAAACACAAAAGGCTGGAATGTTAATGTTCAGATAGCCCTGCCCCCTCACCAACAGGATCCTGAGGACTTCTCATGCTCCTGAGAAAAGGGAACTTAGCTGATAAGCACCTTGGTCTTTGAAGTAAAGAGAAGCAGACTTTTCTCCACTGTTTGGCCGACACAGCAGGCTTCCCCTTTGATCTCTAAAGAGGACAGGTTTTAACAGTCCTGCTCTCCCACTCCCCCCCCAACTTTAAAAAACAAAAATACATCTTCCTGCCTTCTGCCGGAAGCAGAAGCCCCCCTTTTTAAAAGGCCCCAACTCAAGACCCAGGGAGAAAATTTCCAAGCCTGGAAGGGAATCTGTCCCATGTGTTCCTTTGCTAATAAACCCTATTTTGATGGAGTTTTAGCTGTGCCTTGGTGCCTCATCATCCATTCGCTCATTCTCCGCCAACTTTTTACCTATTAGAGAGTACAGATGAGCAAGGAAACTCTGTATTTGTGACAGAGCTATGCTCAGGTTTTGAGTGTTAGGCCAATAATGTTAAGTAGGCAAGGAGCCCTGATACCAGAAATCTCTAGGGAAAACTCACAGAGACAGGTGACATAGGTCCCTCATCTTTCAATCCGACAGCAGCACAGACAGACCTAGTTAGGCCAAGTTTCCAGTTTAAGGAGAGGTTTGAACTTTGCTGGAGATTTTCAGCTACATGGCTGGAAAGCATCATATTTCCTCTGGTATAATATACCCTGAGAACTGATAGAGAAGAGCAACATATTGTGGTGAGACCTCAGCGAAAAACTTTCGTGCCAGCCCAGACCTCACAATGGCAGTATCACCAGCCAGGCAGGATATAGCAATATACACAGTATCCACCAGACCATGCTCATTTGTGAGGCACCACCCCCTGCCCTGGTAGGACAGAGATTGCCCTCCAGACCAGCATGGAATGACTGATAGCCCAGTCTGTTTCCATGCGAACTTGCAGGAGGCCAACTCCTTTCCATGGAGGCTGGGCAGCCAGAGCTGAATATTGCACAAGTTACCCCTTCCCACTTATTCAAGTTTCTCCCTGAGTAAGAGGTCAACTAAAGGTACATGAGACTAGTGAAAAGATTCATATCAGAGTAGTGAATGAGAGGAAACTAGCACAGTCTTGTTCACAGCATAAACAGAGAGGAGTCTAGTATCTACATACTCCTATTTCCACTAGCTGCAGTCATCTAAACACTGCATCTGATTTCTGTTTACAGTCATTAGTTGTTGATATCATCAGTTATTTTATTTCTTGACCAGCTTTATTGGAGAATATGTGACACACTGCAATTGTTAGTATTTAAATTGTAACCTGAAATTTAAAAAAAAATTATTTCTATATGTATATATGTGTGTGTAGGTGCCCGTGGAGGCCAGAAGAGGATGTAAGATTCCTGGAGCTGGAGTTATAGGTGGTTATGAGTCACCAGATGTGGGTTCTGGGAACTGAACTCAGGTCTTCTGGATGAGTAACAAGTGCTCTTAACCCCTGAGGCCATCTTTCCAGCCTACTATCTGAAAAGTTTTGATGCATGTCCACACCTTTTACGCTAATACCATCATTAAGGTTATGAAAAGATCCACCTCTCCCCTTGCCCCTTTGTAATCAGCTCACTCTTCATCATAGTGGCTGTCTGGTGTCCTGGTGTCCTATTTTGTTCCTTTCCTGATTTTTTTGCCTTATGACTAATTGCCTGTGGCTTTGAACCTCTTACTTGATTTGTTTTGTTGTCAATTGCATAATGAATATAAAGTTACCTTCTAAACAGAATGTTTTAAGAGATCAGTAAGTGTAAAACAAAGGATTAGAGATACAACTGTTGCTTTAATGGTAGAAAATAAAACCTGAGCTGGCTACATGTTAAGAAGCTATTGATCCTAATGAAAGACACTTTGGGTCAGATTCCCGAAACAGACTCAAATGGAACCATGCAGTAAGGAAATTAGTCATATAGGGAACTTCTGATTCTATGTTTCTATTCATTTTCAGTCTTCATGACAATCTACTCTCAGAGACAGGCTCTGGTCCTCCTGGGAAGGAGAGACACAAAGACTCCTGCCACCTGAATTCTGAGCACCAAATCAAATTCCATCCTGCTGTGGCTGCCAATAGTGCCTGATCCCTCTGGTCTCAGTTTATGGCATTTAGTTTATCAAATCCAATAATCCCCAGATGGTGAGTCTCAGTCCTCATTCTTACCACCTGTACATCTTGCCTCAATGCTTGCTCATCCCCTCCACCAACCCTTCTACCCCAACTACTCCCACCGCCTGCTGCCACCTGATCATTTCTGACTTAGCTATGTTCCTCCTTGCAGGCCTTGATACTCAGAACATACCATTCTCCCCCTGCCTAGCCTCCCCCTGTCCACCTGTTCTGACCATGCAAATCTTAGCGCAGCAGTTTGAGCCCATGTGCATCTTGCTTGCCCATAGACATTTTGTATTAAAGAAGCTTTCAAGACATATTTTATTTTCTGTAGTCCCTAGAATTAATTGAAGACCATGTAAAATAAAAAGCAAGGTTCTCCCATCTAAATTCAGGATCAGTGTTTGGAAAACCGTATCAGAATCATCTATATTTAGATAGTGATGCAAGATGAAGTAGCAAAAATAACCTCTGAATTCTATCCTTCAGGGAGAATTAAGAAGCCTTGTTCCAGAACTTTCCATAGGTGCTCTACTCTCGCTGGCTATTGGGAATGAGATGGTTTAGTTGCAC
>NW_008357584.1:1888410-1968742 GCF_000622305.1 Nannospalax galili | reverse complement strand
AAAATATAAATTTGGATTATTTATATGTTGGGTCAATTCATGAGTTAGCTGTGATTACAAAAATATTCAGTCCAGAGTATAAAATCGTGACTAAATACTCTAAGGAAATATAGTATTTAAGCCCTCTTAAATATAAAACATCTGTTATTTATATCCATAGAAAGTAGTTGTGAGAAATTTAAGTAGCTGTGAGAAAATTTAAGTTGGACACATTGAAGAACTTCCAAACAGTGAGATGGTAAACCAAGTAATGGGCAGGGAGAATGTTCCCATCTCCCCAAGACATGGGCATTCTTTCTTAGAGAAGCCATTGGGAGACTTGGAGGCTGTACCTCAGGGTTATGAGGATGATTCTAAACTAGGAGTGGCTTACACTTATAGAGTACATATGGTAATTTCCACTATAGAGAAAGATGTATGGTATAGAATAAGGTTCTTGTAAAGACTGAGTGTCACAAAACTAAATCTCAGTTTCCAATTTGTGACCTTAAACTGCGCATCTTTATCTGAGTTGATATTACTCTTTCATATTTTGGTTCAAGTTATTTCTGCTCTAAGTGGAACAGAGATTAAATGAAGGGAAGAACCGCCACCCCCAGTGACTCCAAAGGGTTTCTGAACAGAGTGGCCACGCCCAGTTTCACCTCTCACTGGTGAAATCAACAGAAGGAATTGCAAATTCTTTAGTGGGTTTTCTCAGTTGGATGGAAAATCTCAAAGGTAAGGATTTAATTAGGAAAAAGAAGTCACAGTATCTGGGTATTTCACAGAGGGGAGAAGTTGAGCCACTCACAAAAGAGTTTCCTGCTACAAATTCTTCAGTGGCATGGAGTGTGTCTCACTAATTGGGGTGATGACCAAGATGACGCCAGTGGCCAGTCTTTGCCCAGGGTGGCTGCCTCCATTAGGAATGGCAATGTGCCCTTTTTGTGCACTCTGAAAGGTGCCCAGTGGGGAGGCCTGAAGAGCTACTGGGGCCTTTGTAGAGAGGGCAGGTCTGGGCAGGCTACAGGCCAGCAGGGCTGAGCAGCCACCTGCTGACAGGGCCTTTCTTCCTCATGAACAGATCCAGGGGATTCCATTAGAGGAAGTGCTGCTTCAAGCATGCCATGGCCACCTTTAATGATTTCTAAGGAAGGAAATGAGTCTCCCAAATCAATTATGACACTCAATTAGGTTACTTAGGCTGATGTATCCCAAGTGAAATCAGAGGATGGGATGTGCTGTTTAATGGCTTGAAACTCTCCTGGCTTCAGGGCCCAGAGATTCCCTGTTAGTATTCTGCTATTATCCCTATAGAACATATGCAGTGTAGAGGTTAGTATCCAGTCCTGGACATAGAGTGCGTGCCAGTGAAGACTGGCTGAGTACAAATTTCAATGCCTCTTTATTCACTGGATTTGAAGGGTTTCTATGAATTCACTTGGGAGATCAGAGCTGCTTGGTTTATATATTTTACGTAATGAAAAACGTTTAACATCTATGAAATACATTTTATACATTTTAAATGTCATTACTGATCCAAATTTAAAACCATACAGGCATTTTTATAGCAAAATAAATAAAAAGACCAATTAATATGAGTGTTGGGGGGTGTACCTGTACTCCCAGCACTTGGGAAGTAAAGACAGGACCGAGCCTGGGCTAAACAAGTGAGTTCCAAGTACACTTAGATTACACAATGAGGCCCTGTGTTAACTCCTCCTCCCTCAAACAAACAACTATTTTGTTTTTCTAATTGATCCTCTAATAAAGAACATAGGTAGAAATAAGGAAGCAAAATTAAATGCAAGTGTATAAGCCACACAATTACTAGAAGACATCTTTAACTTATCTCAGTATTAAAAAGTGCCAGGCTAACAAGAAAAGTATCTGTGTACAAGTGTCAGAGAAGAGACCAGCATGTGACCAGGAGGTCCTCCTTGACTACTCTTCAGGAAGATTTCCTTGTGGTTGTATCATTTTGGGGGCTCTCTCCCTGTACCTTTCATGCTAACGCAGTGTCCAGGGCCCTATGGTTAGGATGGGTCTTAACACTTAAGGTATCAAAAAATGGTCATGCCAGTTGTGTTCAACAAAAAGAAACTCAATGGCTTGACAGGGAGCTAAACCTGAATCCTGACTCCTTCTTTCTAAGCTGTGACTTCTGCTCCATATCCAACTAGGGTACATTTTTTCCTACTATGCACAGAGACACTATGGAGTTGATCAGAAATCCTGTAGCTGTGTTCGGTTGCATAATTATGGATGTCTCTGAACTGCTTATAAAACTGTGGCAACTTCTCTGAGAGTCTTGGAAGGTGTCTGTAACTTGCCAGGCTATACTGTGCAAGTCCTCTGAACACAAAAAAGTGTGGAGAGGGGCCAACTTCTGAATTAAAGGACCCCAAATTTCCAGAACTGGGGAATCATGAACTTACAGACACAAGAAGCATGGTATGTACTAAGAATTTTTTAAAAATCATTCCTGGATACATTTTGGTGAAACTGTAGAACACTGAAGTCTAAAGGGAAGATTTTAAGCAACAGGAAAGAATATGATCCACAAATTATAGGTAGAGACTCACCGCAGCAGTGAAGGAAGCCAAAAAGCAACGCTGAAATAATATTTTCAAAATTCTGACAGAAAGTGACTGCCAACTTAGACTCTCAGCATGATTGTGCTTCAAGAACAAGGGTGGAGGACAGTTTTGGCAAACAAATTTGAGATCATCACTAAAAGATCTTTACCCAATCAACCTTCGAAGTGTGATGTTAGGAAGAAAGGAAAAAGAAATGTTAAAAACACAGAAGTAAACCTAAACATGGCCTTTTGCACTAAATAATAATTTTATTTTTTTAAAGATTTGTTTTCATTTTTATTTTTTGTTTACCTGTCTGCATGCATGTGAACGTCTGTGTGTGTGTGTGTGTGTGTGTGTGTGTATGTATGCCACATGTGTGCTGCTGCCTTCGGCTGTCAGAAGAAGGTATTGGATCACCTGGGGCTGGAGCTACAGGCTGATGTGAGCCTCCTGATCTGAGTGCTGGGCACTGAACTCGGATTCTCTAGGAAGCCAGGAACTGCTCTTAACTGCTGAGCCATCTCTGCAGCCCCCAAATGATCATTTCTAATTTGATGCTTTAAAAAAAGATAGAAACTTTCATGATGGCTGACGTGATCAGAATGAAAGCACATGAAGGATCCGAATAAAAAGCTGACTGCTGATTTTGCAAAATTTATTTGCAAAAATTAAAAAGTGGCCACTAAAACAGAAGTAAATGAATAAATTTCAAACCAAAGGGAAAGCATGAAATTAGAAAAGTAGGGGGCTGGAAAATGAACCAGAGGTTAAAAGCCCTTGTTACTCTTGCAGAGGACCCAGGTTCAGTTCCCAGCACCCACATGGTGGCTCACAACTGCCTGTGACTCCAGTTCTAAAGATCTGATGCTCTTTTCTGGCCTCTGAGACCACACTAGGTATGCCTGAGCAGCACATACACAATACATACAGGTACTCACATACACATAAAATAAATGATTCTGTTATAAAAGAAAAAAATTAACCAACAGCTGGAGAGATGGCTCAGCAGTCAAGAATACCTATTACTCTTGCAGAGGACCTATGTTTGCTTCCCAGCAATCATGTCCAGCAGCTCATAACTGCCTGTAACTCCAGCTCCATGGGATCTGACATCCTCTTCTGGACTCCTTGGGTCCACGTTTAGACACACACATAATTAAGAAAATAAAAAATAAATCTTTTATTTTTAAAAAATATTTTATTTATTATTTTTATTTTATATGTATGAGTGTATTGGGTGCATGTATGTGAGTGCACCCATGTCGAGCAATGCCATGAGATCAGAAGAGGACTTCGGATTCCTCTGCACTGGAGCTAAGGATGGTTCGTAGCTGCCATATGGGTGCTGGGAATTGAAAACCCAGGGGCTGGAGAGATGGCTCAGTGGTTAAGAGCATTATGTGCTCTTGCAGAGGACCCAGGTTTGATTCCCAGCACCCACATGGCAGCTACGAATTGTCCTTAACTCCAGTTCCAGGGGACCCCAAAACCCTCTTCTGACTTCCACAGCATTGCAAGACACAGGTGTACTCACATAAATAAAATATTAAAAACAACCAAAAAAAAAAAAAAACCCCACCAAAATAATATATTTTAAAAATCACAGTAAGTGTAAATGTGTTAAATTTGCCAGTTAAAAATAAGAGCATCAGAGAGGTAGGGGGACAGTTTAGTTGGTCAAGGGATTGCCACACAACACAAAGAGCTGGAACTACATAGATCCCTCGAACTACATAGAAGCTGGGCATAGCAGCATGTATCGTAATCTGAGCACTGGGAAGATAAAAACAGGAGGATCGCTGGGGTTTGCTGGTCAGACAATGACTTGAATCAGTGAGTTCCAAGCTCGGTGAGAGGCCTTGTCTCAAAAAGCAGAGTAGAAAGTGACTGAGGAAGACACAACACCAATCTCTGAACCGTGCACACAGATGCATGTGCATACACATGAACATGTACATGCACACAAACTAAGAATGTCAGACTGGATGACAAAAACCCCACTACATATTGCCTACAGAGAAGGATGGGGAACACTGTTCATGTACAACTAATAAAAATGTAGTCAAGAAAGCTACAGCAATAGCAGATAAGATGGTTGAGACACAAAAAAGACATGGATAGAGTCCAAAATAGTGAAAAAAGTCTCAACTCCCAATGAAGATCTCTAATAGTTCTAAAATTGCCAAAGCTAAAAGTAGCTTTAAATCCCGTAGATCAAAAGTTGATGGATCATAGAGAGAAATGGACACATTCTTTCTCACAGCAGAACATTTCAGTCTTTAATATGCCATGCAGAGATATAGATTTTATTATTTTTATCATTCAGTCAGTTCATTTTTAAAATGAAAAATACATGATTGCATTGTGAACATAAGAACTTGATCTCTAGCAAGGCAACTCTATGTTCTATTTAAGTGGAGAAGCCATGTTGTTGTATATATAATTTTCAACATGCATTAAAATTTTAAAAAATTATTTGGGTTTTTTTACATTACTATCTCAATATCACCCATTGATCTAGTGAAATCCACACATTTTAATATAATAACATAAAATTTAAACACAATTCATAAGCTTGATTTAATAAACATATAGAGAAATTTGTATACAATAACTTAAGGATATACTTGTTCTGAAGAGGACATGAAATATTTATGAAAACTGACCAAATGGAGCAATTCACCAGAAATTTCTAACAAATAGAATTTAATCACCACAGAATTCAGTTTTAAATCAATATGGAAAAATCAGTTACAGGAATATACACAGAAATGAAAACCCAAGTCCTAAAATCCTATTTTATGTGAATAGAATAACAAATAGAAGTTAAGAATAAATAATATTAGAATCAAATGTTTGCATGGTTCTTACTGCTTTCCAGCTAAGTTTTTATTTGCTTTACATGTCTTAATTCCTCGAGTTTACAAGAGTCTTTTAACATGGACCTCACAATTGTATTCAATCTAAAAATGAAGAAATAGACGTGGCAGAGTTTCAGAAGTTTGCAGTTCCTAACTACCAAGATTCAAACCTGGGAAATACTATGCCCGATTCTGTACTATTCTTGACCACACATTCTCTAAAGACAGACCAAATATCTGTGAGATCCATTAAGCTTTTCTTGCAAATGATAAGATATCAATTTTTCCACCTCCCTAAAGTCTTTCTTAAATTCAGTGCAAATTCAGTTCAAACTGTTTTATGAATTGATTTTAAATTTTATATGAAAAAAGAAAATGGTCAATAAAACTAAGGCATTACTGGAGAGGAAAAATAAAAGAGGAGATCCACCTTACTGGTTATCAAGATTTGATATATTTTTATCACATAGAAATGAATTTGTCTAAGGGGATAAAGTAGGCAGTGAAGAAAGTGAGGCTTACAAAAATAATTAGATTTATATTACCGAAGGCACATTGTGTATCATTGGAAATAGAATGGATAATTCAATAAACAGTATTTGAGTGATTGATTGTTTATAAAGAATAACTGAAATCCTACTGCATAGCCTATGGCGTTAGGTGCTTGTCTCACTGCTGCTGGGACAGAACGCCTGACAAAAGCAGTTAAAGCCAGGAAGGGTTTGCTTTGGCTCAGTTCCAGAGGACACAGCCTGTCTTGGAAGGGAAGGTGTGATGGCAGGAGCAGGAGGTAGCTGGTCATTCCATCCATGTTCAGGAAACAGAGGGAGAAATGCTCGCACCCAGCCTGCTTTCTCTTTTTCACTCAGTCCAGTTCACCAGCCCAGTGAATGCTATCTCTACATTTAGCTTAATCTAGATAATTTCTCACAAATATGACCAGAGATTTTTCTATGGTGATTCTTAATCCCATCAAGTTGACAATATCAACCATCACACCTACATAAACATAAAGCTCATCTATTCAAGGCTTAATTGTGCAAAGGCAAAAAAAAATTAAATTAGAAGGCACAATAAGGGAATTTTTGTTGATCATTGTATTAGTTACTTTTTCTGTTACTGTGATAAAACAACAAGGCCGAGGCAACTCATAGGAGGAAGTGTTTATTTGGCCCACAGTTCCAAAGGCTAAGAGTCTCTGATAGCAGGCAGGCATGGCAGCAGAGGAGGCCAAGCAGGCACAGGAAGCAGAGAAAGTGATACTAGAATCAGCAAAGCTTAAGAACTCTCAAAAACTTGGCCCCATTCCTCCAAGACTGAACCTCCTAAACCTCCCCAAACATGACCACCAACCAGGGACAAAATGTTCAAGTACTTGGAGGAGCTACGCCTATGGGGACATTCTCATTCAAACTAGCACAATAATTAATTTGAGATTTCCTCTTTGTTTGCTGTTTTCTGAGACAGAATCTCACTATGTAGCTCTGACTGGCCTGGAATTCGCTATGGAGACCAGTCTAGCCTTGAAATCATAGAGATCTGCCTGCCTCTGCCCTCCCTGCCCCCGAATGCTACAAATAAAGACATGTATCACCACACCAGGTGAGATTCCTTGAGTAAGAAACTGAAAGCATAAATCATCAAAGCAAAAACATATTACCTAGACACATTAAGACAAAAGATTTTTTTCCTTTTAAATTATGTTTTACTTATTCTTTCAATATTTCATACATAGATACGTTTCCTGATAATATTCAACTTTTCCTCCTCCCTCCAATACCCTTACTCCCACCTAGCTCATCTCCTTTTCAACTTCTTGTCCTCCTTTATTATTTGTTTATTTATTTTGAGATGGCATCTTGCTATGTTGCCCAGAAAGATCTTGAACTCTTGTGCTCAACTGATCCTCTTACCTAAGCTTCTAGGTAGATGGGACACTAGATGTGCTCCATTGCACTAAGCTTAACAACTTTTTGTTCCAGAAAAAAAGTGGAAGAAAATACATAAAACAAGATTGGAAAAAATTGTTAATAATGATTGAAGCCTAGTGGCTTGTATATGGAGTTTCTTGACAAAACTTTTCACTTTTGTACATGTTTTTAAATTTCTGTAGTAAAGAAGGAGTTAAAAGAGCAGGAATGAATAGACAGAAAAGAATTCCATTCATCCTACAATTCTGTGATAGTTTGGGTTCTCTAGGAGGAAGAAGACAAGATAGAATCAAAGTTGCAAGAGGCCTGCTGGAAGAAACACCTGTGGAGAGCAGAGTGCGTGGGAGAGCCTTAGAACAGGATTCGATTCCTGCACTCGGAAGGGGAGCCTGGGGTGCAGTGCCCCTGGGAAACGCCTGCTCAGTTTCTAGTGCCTCCACCTGGTGGGTTGGCAGCAGGTGATCCACAAAGCGTGGCACAGGAAGGTTCTCAATGAATTCCATTTCTCACAGCAGGGTCTCTGATCAGTGCACAACTGTGGTTGCAAGGAAGTAAAAAGACAGCCTAGACTTCCAAACTTGGAGACATTTAAAACACTATAAAAAAATCCTCAGAAAGCATATAAAACTAAAACAAATGCAGATCAGAAAAATAGGCAAAAGGTAAATAGGCCTTTCACACGTAATAAGATAGAGGCAGGCATGTTGGCATATGTCTGTAATACCAATCAATATTCAGGAGGCTGAGGCAGGAGGATTCTCATGAGTTCTAGGTCAGCTTCAGCTACACAGTGAGTAGGGGGCCAGCCAGGGCTACATGGGAAGACCTGATCTCGGAAAACGAACAAAAACGAAACAAATATCAGACATATATATCCCATAAATATATGCAAAACAAATAGGTATATGGACATTAAAACCAAATTAAATAACAGTTAATACTCCAAGATGAGCAAAAGTTTTTAAGTTGAATGTACCGTTTATGTGAAGCTATAGGTGAGGGGAGCACTCACCACCTTCACAGATCAGTGTGTCACCAGTGAAAAAAAGCTGAAAACAAAAACTCACAACCCAATAATTACATTCTTGGCATATATCTCCATATGTTTTCTATTGCTTAACCACTGAACTTAGTATAGTCCTGTAGGCCGGAAGTCTGTGTGGATCTCACTGGACTAAAGTTAAGGTGCTGACAGGCTGCATTCCTTTCTGGGGGCTTGAGGGAGAATTCTGTTCATTCGCTGCATTGACCCTCTAGAAATTAGAACTTGGACATATTTGGCGAGCTAATATTTGGCCTACTAAGTCACTGCAAAGAAACATTGCATATATGCCACCAGAGGCAATCAGAAACATTTGTAGCCATACACTTCATGAGAATAAAAATGGGAAAAACCCTGTGTTCACTAAGGCACGGTGAGTGAAGCAATTATGATATGATCATAAAGTGGAAAACCACAGTAATGAAGTCAAGAATAAATCATAGATACACATGAAATAAGATGGTTGAATTTTAGATAACATAATGGTAAGAAAACATAGTCCTAGAAAGGCCCTAGTCAAGCAAACAGATTAACTAGTCTGGTAGCTTAAATGCTGATGGTAATATATAAATCTCTAAGTCAGGTGATAAATTTCAAGGCATTCATTTTATTATTCTGCTGTATTACTTCATATCTGATATGTTCTTCCTATATATGTAATGTTTCATTAGGAAAAAAAGTGACCAGGTATGGTGATATCTTAATACATCTATAATTCCAGTACTTGGGTGGCCAAGGCAGGAGGATTATGATCTAGGCCAGCCAGCCGGGGCTGCACAGTGAGACCCCGTTTCGAAATACAAACAAACAAAAAAATGTGTGCTGTCAAAAATGAAGAAAGAACTATGGGTACTGAGAAATTACAGAATTTATCCACAGTGTTGAAAGGGGTATTGGCACAGGCCACATGGTTGCTGGGAACTGGTAGTTCCATAAATAACCATTCTTCCCTTTTTCTTGCCTTCTAGGATGATGCCTAAGTCAATGAACATAGAGGAGTGATAGGGAGGTCACAGATGATGATAGTAAAATGGATTGGAGACAAAGACAGTGAGATGATGCAAGCCCAGACTCCACCCTAGCCTACAAGACTGCCTTGCAAACAGGCTGATTTAGAAGGGCACACTCATCGGATGATGCTCCTTACTGGCCTGTTCTCAGTGCTGAAGCTGGCACCATCCTGGATTTCCATTATTTACACTCTGTCTTATCTCTCCTGATCTGCTGGACACTTCCTCTGTGATGGACTCTCACCCATTGCCCTAACTCCTTTCTTCACTCCTAGGGAGCCTGTGATGGTTACTATTGGTAATAGTGATTGCCAACAGGACAGGACCTAGAATCACCTAGGGGACAAAATTCTGGGCATGTCTATGACATAGTTTCTAGACTGAATGAAGGTGGGAAGACCTACCCCAAATGTGGGCAGCATCACTCCACTGGCAGGGGTCCTCCTGAACTGAATAAAAAGGACAAAGCGAGCTGGGCACTGGCAGTCAAGGCTGTTTCCCTGCTGCAGATGCAATGTGACCAGCCTTGAACTTCTGAGGGTAAATAGGCAAATCAGTTCTATTTGCAAATACTAAAACACTCTTCTGAGGTTAAGATGTAGTAATGGTTATTTTTACTCAGGAATTTCTCCAAGCTTTTGCTAGACTGAGAATTAAAATTAACTTTTATCCACATAAGAGAAAAATATCATTAGATTCTTAAGAGTTAGTCCCTATTCTTTGCTGCTGTTGACTTAAAACAAATACTAATGCTAGGGTCCCATACCTACATATTCCAAATTAACTGATGTTGACTGTGCCTGAGTTTCAGGGCTTCTGAAGGCCTCCTTGTGCTTCCAATGTACAGCTACTACTGGGCATTGCTAATAATTTATCACTAGGCTAAACATATTCAGATCTTCACTGACTCTTGACAAGAATCCCATGAGGCACCAGCTCCACCAGCTCTGCAGATGAGGAAGCCAGGACTCAGAGACATTAAGCAGCTTAACCATAATCATGTACCTAGAAAGTATCTGAAACAGGATTCCAAATCAGTTCCATATGACTTCAAATTCCATGCATATAACCACTAGTAAGTGAGGAAGTCACTGTGGAGGACAACATTAAGTATGGATAAAGACCTGTTTAGCAACCTCAATTTCTCACTCTAGAGTCATTGTGTTCTAACATGAAAACAGCCAAACTTAATCTCTAAACCCAATCTTGGTCTTGAAAGATATATTAAAATTTTGTCCAAGCCAGGTCTGGTGGCACAGAATAGTAATCTCAGCTCCTTGGGAAGTCGAGGCAGGAGAATTGAAATTTCAAGGTCAGCTTAGGCAACTCAGACCCTTAAAAATTTTTGAGGACGTAGTCAGTGATAGAACATTTACCTAGCATGATGTCTTAAGTTCAACCCCCAGTACTGAAAAAGAAAAACTTTACACAGTGTGGTGTATCCAACAATTTGAACACTAGGTTTGATATCTGGCTTCTTTCCTTATGCCTGTGAACTTTAGTTCTGATGTGCTCATAGTTCAGTAGGAATGGACGTAAAGCCTGGGCAATGGAATTGGAGCCCCAGGTTCAAATACCTTCTCCATCTTATGCATCACTATGACATGAGGCAAATTTAACCCCTCTGAGTCTTAAATTCCACATAATAAATTGTAAAAATTTGAAACCTTATTAGATTGCAGGTAGGAATAAAACAGGTAACTAAGATGCTCAACAGAATATAATTATAATGACTGTCAGTTTCTGGTCCCCCTGCTCCAGTGGAGTAAGACTTGCTTTATTCCTTAAAAATAATCAAAATACTGACGATACCTATTTCTTTGAGCCTCAACCCCAAACTCATCTGCCTGAAACCTGTGATGCCTGAGGCTTCTTCTCAAAACTTTAGCCTGGAACTCACCATGGGATCCCACTTCTGCCAAACTCTGCCCACACTCGTGCTTCCAGAGACACTGAAGGTGTTCTTTATGCAAGGCCTATGCCCATTTAGATCCCTGCAGATAGTCTGCCTTCAGGCCTATCCAAATCACCCATGTGGCCCTGACAAGTATGATCTGCCTGTTTCTAAGTCTCTAGTTCTCACTGGCCCAAGTTCCTATATCCATTAAAACCCATATACTTCTGCCAGTTTTAAAGCATAATGTTAAAATATTGATATGTGCATCATAAACTCAACACAATTCTTTTATAAACTAGGACTAAATAGTGAGGCAAACCTTCACAGTTTCCTCAGAGGGACTCCAGCCTAACCAAAACCCACAAAATGTGGTGGACACGGAACCTTCATTTATTCCAATTGTTACATAATCAACACAGATAAAGAGGCGTAATTCTCTTGAGAGATTTTCAAGGTCTTCCTTAAAGTGTGTTTCTCTCACTATTGTGGTTCTAAACTACAGCCACAGCTTCAAGACCAAATTATAGCCTTTGGCAGCTGGTTTCAGTCTGGTGGTTACAGCAATGAATTTGGAGTCAAGAATCCTGGCGTCTCAGCCAACTATTCCCTGGGTAACCACAAGCAAGTTAGCTGCCCTTGTCTCAGTTTTTCTGTCAGTCAAATGGGGTAATTTTCCTCCCCTCCTTCTACTTGAAAGGCATACATAAGGACAATTAATTACCCCACAGCCACAGTAAACTTGGAACTTTCTGTGCAGTAACAATGCCACTGTCAGCTTTCCCCTTCAAAACACAATCATTTAATCTTGCAATTATTTTAGGTTTTGGAGGGCTGAATATCATAGCTGGAGATTCATTTAGGGTTGTTTTTCTCTAGAGCTTCTCAGCCACATGCCCATCTTCCTGGGTGCTGGCGGACAGAAGCAGAGCATCTTCCAAAACATTAAACCAAAAAGCCTGGCTTCAGCCCAAGAGGGCAACATTGCTAAGTCACACTGGTGACTTTCTTTAGTCACAGTCACCGAGGCTTCCCTACAACATCAGAATCTGAAACTGCTTTAAAAATTCTGTAAAGAATACAGTTTATTATTTATAGGTAAATGACACCTGGCTAAGTTTTCTATCTCTTTTCTTGTCTTGGTCTACAACAATATCTTTCTTGATCAGCCACATTTTTACTACTTACAGTTACAAAGGGAATCTTTTTCACGCTCCATATTTTAATGATATTTTTAACATTGAGAAATTAATCATCTTTTTGCAAACAGCTATTAACAGACCTAATGGACGTGGAAACCCACCTTCAAATACTACTTTCAGAGTGATTTTGACAAAGAATTAAGTTTGAGCTTCCTATAGCTAATAAAAGTGATAGCTTTAAGAAGAAAAAAGTGGTTCAGCTAGCAGATAAATTACTTCTTAAGGTACTTAAACAAGTGAGTATTTATATTGCCAATCTTTTGTCTTTAGTATTTCTTCAAATAGATGTCATTCTGAAGAAGAATGTAAATTTTGATGGTTGGGTAAAATATTAAAGTGCTGCCAAATAATACAGGTTTTTACTACATTCACTTCTATTTTCTAGAGTGTTCAACTGAAATAGAATAAAAAGAAAGAAACCTCATTATACTGATTCTTTCCCATTATGAATAAGTAAAAATTGTAGTATTGAGTATTTTAGCCAATTACGGTCTAAAAATTTAAGTGGTGGGTTTCATTAGTAATCCTTAAATAGATATGTCCTAAAAAGGACTTGTGAAGCTAAGTATTGAATATATACTAGACATGAGGGATTAATTCACTTTGAACTCATGTGGCTAGTGGAAGCCTTATTTATCAATTAGTTACAGACAGCATCCCAATTGTAGTCCTGCTTCTACCACTAATTCTGTCTGTGACTTTGGACAAGTTCCTTTATATTTTGAAGATCCAATTTCCTAATTGTCACAAGTTGTGTTTCCTTCCCTTTCCCCTCACCCCAAAGGATATGTTGGAATGCTAACTCCCTGTACCTCATATTGGGACTTTATTTAGAAATGGGGTTGCGGTAGATATAACTAGCGAAGATGAAACATTTCTGGAATAAAGTAGACCCCTGATCCAATGTGACTGGTGTCCTGGTAAAGAGAAGGCCATGTTAAACAAAAGACACATGGGGAAAGCATTGTGTGAAAAAAGGACAGGGCTGGCCTATTACAGGGGCAGGCCAAAGCCTGCCAGTCCACGATTAGAAGCTAGGAAAAGATCCCGTACAGATTTTAGAAGGAGCACACACACCTTGATTTCCCACATCCCATATCCAGCCTTGAGAACTGGGAGGCAAGGAATTTCTGTTGTTTTGAGAGCCCCAGAATGTGATATTGTTATGGCAACAATTGGACACGAAAGCACCAGTCTTTACAGTGAAAACAGCACACTGAAAATCTTATCTGAAAATATATTTCCATTATTCTAAGTCTAAGTCAGGGGCCACAGACTGTCTCTGTAGAGCCATCTAGGAAGTATTTTAGACTTTGCATGTGATACAGTTTCTGTCACAAATATTCAACTCTGCTGATTGAGAGCTGCCATGGGCAACAAATAAATAAATCATCATGGTTGCATTCCATTAGACTTTTATTTATAGACATTGAAATTTGAATTTCATGTAATTTCCCTGAATCACAAAATATTATTTTTAAAGTTTTCTCATCACTTAAAAAGCACATATACACACAAACCAATCATAGCTCCCAAAGTGCACAAAAAAACCAAACGGGGCCTGGATTTGGTCTGTAGGATGTATTTAGTGGATTTTTTTCTCAAATTGTTCATAAATTCAAAGATCTTGTTACAAAGTATCAGAGAAAAAATATTGTGCAGCCTTTTACTGAGGACACTTGAACTAAGCAGTCTGACTTCTTGAAGGTAACATTACATTCACCATAAAAACCTCTATAACACGAAAATATGTTCATAAAAGCATTGGAATTCACGTTTCCAGATGCATACAAGAATAGCTGTCTTCATTTTTGTTTCATTACTTTATCTTTATTAATTTTCATTTTGCATGTATGTTAAGTGCATTCTTGTTGTGCAGTGCCCACAGAGGTCAGAAGAGGGCGTTGGATCCCCTGAAACTGGAGTTGCAGACAGTTGTTAGCCACTATGTAGATGCTGGGAACTGAACCCGGGTCCTCTGCAAGAGCCAGTGCTCCTAACCACCAAGCCATTTCTCTCTAGCCCCTTTAAGTATTTTTACTGGTAGCACAAATATTATAATGAAATTGATTACCATTTATTGAGCATCTTTAGAGTGCCAGGTACTTTGTGAAATGTCAAACAGAATGATGTCATTAATCCTCCAATAACCCTGCAAACTACCTAGACGTCTATCTTCTTTACAGAGGAGGCTCACACAGGTGCAGTCATGTGCCTGGGCCAGACAATTAGTACAACTGAGTTAGAAGACAGTCAAGTGATTCTGACTTATCACTTAAACCACTTTCTATAGTTGTTAATACTTTTCACGGTTAATTTTAAACTTCCAATATCAAGAATATAGAATTAATAGTAAAATCTACAATTTTATTACTAATAAGTAATAAAATATAACAAATAATGAAGAAAATGTACTGCATTTTAATTCAGCTAAATTAGATCAAATAAAACATTTGAAACTATAATCCACTGGGGAGGAGGCAAGAAGATTGTAAGTTTGACCTGGTCTACATAATGAGACCAAACTACCCATCTATCTATCTATCTATCTATCTATCTATTATCTATCTATCTATCTATCTATATACCATCTATCTATCTATCTATCTACTATCTATCTATCTATCTATCTATCTATCTATCTATCATCTATCTGTATATATACATACACAGACATATATATGTTACATATGTACATATGAAACATTTGATTAGATTTGTCATAAATACTGGAATGACATGAGCAAATGATGTAATGTTAGTATTAAGCTACTACTTAGCACTGGGAAAAACACAGTAAAATATAAAACTAGATACACTAGATATAATGTACTCTTGTCTTACAACCCAATAAAAAACATCCCTGACCTATTAATAGCATAGGTAATTAAGGTCCTCATTCAGGTCTTATTGACAGATGGCAAAAAAAGAGCAGAAAGGATCTAGATAGATATCACGGGATGGAGGGTGGTGTAATAAAATATAAAACCATCTGGAGTCTGTTCCTGTGTGACCTAGTGTTCCTGTTTAAGTTAAACCCTTTGTAGCATCACCTGACAGATCCCAGACCGATTTTTTAACCTGAAGCATTCTTTTAGCTTGCAAAAAAGAGCAAAGCACTTCATCTATATAAAGGTTAAGTCAATGAGATTATTAAAATAGTAGAACAGGATTTGAGGGCTTAACCTATGAGCATGCCATCATGCCTGGCACAAGGAGAACACACAATGTGCCCGATATAAAGTGTCCTCAGAGTACAAACCCAGCAATCTGCTTTGTGTTACTTTCTAATAAACGTCAATGGGAAAATGTGTTTGTAACTTGAAATATAGGGGAGGAAATCTGGTAGCTTGCCACATGGGAATACATTCTCCCTGCTGATTCCAGGGAAATGTCAAATCAGTACAACTTCTCCAAGGCTCTCAGTCTTCCCTTCTGCATCGATTAAGCCACACTGCACTTTTTGGCATGATGAGCTCCATTTATGTTACTCAATAAGAACAGCAAGGCCCACAGTGGCCATGGATACAATGTCCATAGCTGCTTAGCAGCAAAACCAATGAAGGCACCTTGAATAAACAACCTTCTTTAGAATTGGAAGTTGCAATAAGATTCAAGTTCATATTTGGTTCTTGTATTTACCTTTTCTGGGATGGCTGGATTATGGAGTTTAAATTTGGTTCTGTTGTTTCTTTGATGACTTGGTTGAAACAGTTCTTACTTCCAAAATTGCCGTCGAATCATGTCTTCTTACTGCCTCTTATTGGAACAATTTTTACCCATATTAGTTTGGTTTACCAAACTAGGCCTAGAGGCGACAATGCTGAAAGAGGACGTTAGATCTTTATGAAGAGGGAGAAACCCTGCAAAACAGATAAATTCATATAAATAAGCCTAGAGTAAGAGAAAGGAGAAAGATACTGCATAGAATGCAAAACTGGAGGAACATTGAGCCTAACCTGGGAGTGCAAAAGACGTTTCTAAGAGGGGATGGGGTGTAAAAATGAGGACAATGCATATTCAAACAATTGAGAAAAGGGAGGACAGGGCATCCTAGCCAGGGCACCCACATGAAGAGCTGAGAGGCAACAGACAGAATATGCCTAGAGTAGAATGCCTTCAGCATTCCAGAATGGAAAAGATTAGGTGCCTGGACAGTACTATTAAAACCTTTAAATTCACAGTGGAAACTATAACTGAGAAAGCCTACTCTTATTATGATATAATGCTCATATCAGGATGGAGAATCTGGTCCTAGGAACAGGTTTTAGAAAAACAGATTTAATTTTAGAAAATCAAAATACCCCCTTATGCTGTTGACGTAACTCAGGCCTGCTCTGCTCTCACTGGGTAGCAGTTTCAAAGTGACTGCAGGTGTGACAAAGTGAAGCCTGGTGGCTTCTTAGCTGCACCCTGAGATTATTTATTGATCATCCTGCACCCACCTCTTCTTCCTAGGACCTCTAGGTGGTATACTACACGTCTATCCCAGAATCACATTTTGGAAAGAAACAAGACCGGCTGGAAACCAAGAGAGCTGTGACTACCCCACTCAAACTGGACTGTTGGACATCAAGCTGCAGAAGGTTGTAGGCCACCACCGCAAAAGCTGAGGGGAAAAGTGTTCATTTTGACAGTCAGTTCAAGCCCACTTAGGTTTTAGCCTTGAGGGAAGGTAATCTAGGTAGGGAAGGACAGTTGTTTGAGAATCTTTAGCTTCATTCTTGTTGAGTTTTTCTCCTCTAGTTTCTCATGCCTTGATTAAGAGTACTGTCACTATGCAGATGAGGCCTCCAGGTCTTGGACAGTAGAGAGAAGCAGGTACCTTTGGTTCTCCAACCTCAACAAGCTGAAATGTGCAAGAACACTTACAAAAGAACAATGGCAGCACTGGAAAGACAGTCTCTGGCTAGGCTAGCAAAACACTGGCTTACTATACAAAATCCTGTCCTTAGGAAGAACACTAACACCAAAGAGAACACAGCTTCATCAGCACCAGGCATGCACACCTTTCTCCTGCCCTTCACCTGCCTCTGCAAGATGCAATAATGCTTCTTCATGGCACTTTTTCTCCTATAGGCTCTGGCACCTGATTAGTAGGGTCCTTCCTGCCCAAGACCAAGAAAACACTTTCAAGCTGAACTGGAATATAGCACATGAGTGACTGCCCAGCTATGTGACCTTACGTAAGTCAGTTAAGCCCCTCTTTGTTCCCTCATCTTCAAAACAGGGACAATAGTAATACTTAGAATTGCATGAGAAAACGTCTTCCCTCCAGTTGCCACACACAATATATAATTAGCAATTATCAGTAGTTATCTGCTTCCCTTCTAGCACTCAACTCTGAGTCTTTTTTTTTTTTCAATCAAAGTCATGACTTTCCATTGAACTCTGATGACTAGAACAAACTGTGTCACTCTTCAAGTTAATCTCTGCTATGTGGCTACAGAAGATGGTACACCTTCTTACTACTAAACAGTACTGCGGCATGTAAATCATAATCATACCTCTCAACCATCCAGGCCATTTTCTCCATCTGGAATACTCTAGCTCCTCGCTCACCATCCACTCTGAGCAGAAATGATTAGTGCTCAGTAATGCCCAGCTGTTCACTCCTCCCTATGTATCCCATCTCTTTACAATTAGGCTGTACCATGAATTCAGTTCCATGGCTCGGAGAAAATCACTGCATGCCCTTTGCTTTTTGAGTAGATTATAGCAGTGTATGCAGAAATGAGGTCATGATTTAGACTTAGTTATAGAAAGAGCCTAGTTGCTTGGGAGAAAAGACTGTGGTAAAGCAAGGAACTTCTAAACATCAAATTATGATATGAGGCTTATTTGCAACCATAGAATAAGCCTGGCCCATCCTAAAGAAGTATACACTATTTATACCCCACTCCACGTTCTGTTTCCTTCTGCTTCTCCAACTCCTGTGTACCCCCAATCTTTTATTTGAGAGGTTTCCTATCAGTCTTTAAATTGTAACTTCTTGGATCCTCAGAGAAGCCTGATTGTTGTTCAAAGTGTGTCCTGCCCTTGCTGCTCTCCCTTATAGAGCTAGTTTTTAATTTTTTCATAATTTATAACATGTTTATGTATCTATTTGTTTCTTCCTTGTTCATCAGAATGTAAGAGCCACACAGAACCTATAGGCATTCTAGGTTTTACTTACCAATGAAATAGGTAAAGCAACCAGGGCTTAGAACACCACTACAACAATTATTTATACATTGCTTTTCATGAGCAAACATCAAGCCACCAAAAACATGGACTGGCAGGAGATTTATTGTTTCATAATATGGACAATGGCAAGGTGATAAAGTCCTCTGGATTATACATTAGATCAGAAATTTTACACACAGAGGAAAATCAAGGGTATGAAAACATCACATTAATAGGAAAATCAATAGACTCTAGACCAACCAACAGAATGACTAACATACTTTCTTCCATCTTGGAAGGCCTTTGCCAAGTAGCAGGGTGCTCTGCAGCAGAGGTGGGTCATGCAGAAGACTCTAGATCTTACGGAAGTCTGAGGACAGAGCCTCACCCCATCCTGCAGACAGAATTGTCAATTGTGAAGACCACTTTGCTATTTGTGTACAGGACCTGCACCAAACAAGCAACAGAAAACAGCACATTTCATTCCATGAGAAGACAGAATTTGAGAACTTTTCCTTTTCTGGAGAAGACTGTCTTCTATATTCAGTGTGGTGTGTGTTAAAGAGATTTGATATAGAGAATAACACTTCATGAATAATTATGAAAGTTCAAAGAATCAGCATATTCTTTTTCTTTTTTTAAAAAAACTTTATTGAGAATTTCATACATGTGTATAACATGTTTTGATCAAATACATGCCCACTCCCTCCCCTCCAACACCTCCCATATCTCCCCATCGCTTTTTTCTGAAAACTTCGTGTATTCTTTCTTTCCCTCCCTCCCTTCCTTCCTTCCTTCCTTCCTTCCTTCCTTCCTTCCATCCTCCCTCCCTTCCTCCCTTCCTCCCTCCCTCCCTCCCTCCCTCCTTTGCTTTCTTTCTTTTTAAATGGGGCCTTTTGCTACTCTAACATTCCCCCCTCTGAAGAGGTAATCCTAAAATCTTTTAGGGATTAGATAAGAGCTCCCAAATACTTTTGACATTTTTGGCCTTTGGAACAGAGTATGTTGCTAAGAGGCCCAAGGACATTTTGACTTTTAGCCAAGAAATTGGCTACTTTTCTTCAGAATCTTTTTACCCTAACTGCCTGGCCAATTCCTACCTCCTATTCTTATCACACCATCCTCTGAAGGGGTTATCCAAATTACTGATAGGGAATTGGGACACAGACTGCTCTGGCTTATTTCATGCTGAACAGGGACACAGGGTGAGGCAATTGGAGTACCCCTTTAGTGGGTCTATCTAAAAGACTCCCAAATTGCATAACTCTTATCTGTAGGGAGAAAAGAAGGTCCTTGACTGGTGATTAGGGGATGTGAAGGAGAAGTAAAGGCAAGAGTACTTAGCATTACAAGTTCTAAACAGGGAACCAGAATAAAGTAAGAATAGGGCAATTTCAAATTTCAGAATCCATTGGGATTTTTTGATGAGAGCTTCCAAAAGCATCCCTCTATTGGGTTCCCCCTCATTTTCCTTTTGTCTGCCAAGGCTAGACTCAAGAGTGATGGACTCAGGATTTGTTTTCAAGCACTTTGATAGCTGTTGGAGTGGCTAGAATCAGTGTCAGTTCCCTCTCATAGGCTTCTAGATAGGGGTAGTAAACAAATTTAGCCATCATTTTAGAATAATAGCGAGTTTTCTCCCTTAGTTACTCGTGAGCACTACAGTATTGCAGACCAAGATTGAAATCTTACATTTGAGCAGCAATTTCTTCTTAGAAATAAAATCATCAATGAGAAATAATTGTCTCAATAGCATTTTATATGGACTTAAGCCTAATGTCTGGGTAATGTAATCCCTTGAACTCTTAAGGAAATATACTGATCAGTTTAATCTTTGGTTATACTTTTCTTTTGGGTGTTTAAGACCATACAGTTAGCCCAAATAAACCAATTTATTTTTACTCTTCAGGTCGTTGGAGGATCTGTTACTTATGGGTCACATGGGCTTGAGGGGAGCCCCCTTCCTCCTTTCTTTTACCAGTTCCATCTATGTTAAGATAAGTACATTCTTCTTTTTCTATTTCTTCTATCATGGCTATGTATAGAGAAAAAGATACTAATCAAAACACTGGTTAAGGAAAACTTGCCACTGAAGTGCTTTTAGTTCTAACACCTCAAGCGTCCATCTTCAGGGTAGTCAGGCCTAGATCATTTCTTCAGCATGTCTCAATACTAAAACCTGTAAGAGACATTTATGGTTTTTGTTATACAGCCCCAACTCTTTCCATACATACAGTGTCCTAATAGCAGCCTGTATCCCTGGGAGATAAGTCAAGTGGCATGCCATCTTACTGGAGGTACTGAATGCTACCTCACTGCCATTTTCCACTTTGGAAGCTCCTTCTCCTTCAGCTCCCTGTAATAGATGGGGATCAGGCAATCAAATGCCACTCCTGAGACTACAAATCATGAGTGAGTAATGCCACTGATGAGGTGGCGCTACAGCACTAGGACCTGAGGACTGGCTGGCTATTGAATTGAAATGTTTGTTAACTTGCTGATGTCATGAGATGCAGCAGCTTCTTCTTTTTGATACAGTAGCTTCCTCTAGATCTGTAGTCTACAATATCCAGTCAATAAATTCTTCTTTGGCCTGAGATATTTTGGGTTGTTCTCTGTTACAGGTACCTAAGAACTCTCACCAGGGCTGCTGTATACAGCCAGGTAGCTTATAAAATGAAGGCCTGGAATCTCATGAGTCAACATCCTCCAGAAAAGAAGAGTGGCTTTTTCCAATTTATGCAAGGCAGCAGCCTGGCCCCTGACTGACACATTTCCATTTCACAGTGTGGAACAGAGGGCTAAAGATCAGTCATGGACATATCCCATGGTATAGCAGTGGAATGTCAGGGCATTGGCATTCTGATGCCCAGCTCTGCCTAGGACTGAACCATCTGTATATTCCAGCAAAGAAACAATAAATGAAGGCAAATTTTTTTCAGTAGCTTATCCTCTTATGATAGGACCCATCACAATCTCACTCACCCATAAATGCCTTTAATTAATGGTTGAAATTTACATTATATTTTTAAAAGACCTACTACTTGGTGCTATGTGACAGTGTTTAATAGTAAACCTTTCACATTCATCAACACTAGCAGAAAAGCAACTGAACAGAACTCAAGAACATTCCTTTAATTACCTACAAGTTACATCTTCCCTGGTCTTCTGGGAAGACACCATGGAAGGAAAAGAACTCAAATTACACTGTCCAATGCTCTACTCCAGCCTCTCCAATTTTCTCATGATCATTTTACATTTCCCTTTTGTCCCCATTCTCTAATTTAGATAGAAAATTTATCTAGAGGCAATGTGGGCTAGTATATACCATGCCTAGAATGTGAACACATTTATTGTTAAAAGGAAATTAGAGAGTCATCACTCCTGCCATTAGGAAACTAACAGTTATGCTTCCCTTCCTTTGTAAAGTTTCCTTTTACCACATTAAACCCTTTAGTCTTCTTTTCATGTTACTTTAAGACACTGATCAAAATCTTTTGTTCCTACTTCCCTTCCCCATAAAAGAAAATTAGATTTGTTTTCAGGCTTTAATCCTGCTAAGACAAAGCGAATCAGCTCTGTTTTCATTATTGTCCAGTCAGTTCCATCAGTCACTGAAGGGAATTACTAAAAGCAATCAGCGAACAAGGTCAACAGCACTCAGCAGAGGGCCAACGCAATGGCACTTTAGCAGATCAAAATGAACACTGGAACAGGATGACAGTGCTTCAAGCCTTGAGAGGCCTAGGACGGCTTCTTAGGAAGTCGTCTCTAAATGGGGAGAAGATAAACCAAGGAAAGAGAATTATCTTTATTGCATAACAGGTCTTCCAATACCAAGCTTGTAATGTAACAAAAAGCTAAAAGTTTCACTAGCGGGGTTTAGGGTCATCTTTTCAGAGTTGAGACAGAAAGCCTAAACTTCAGGAGAGCTTACTCTTCTCTAGCCATTTGTGTTGGCACATTTGAAATAGAACTGCAGACTCTTTTAGGCATCACCTGGAGTCTAACTGGTTAGTGGTAAGCAACAAGAATCAATTATAATTAACTTAAGAAAAAGGAGATATGCGGAAGAGGGGTTGGAAAGATTGTAAGGGCCAGAGGTGGTAGATGAATACAAGGGAACCATGTTGTCTGGACATCACAGGGTAGTGGCACATATGAACCCACAGGGTTTGTGACAGTATGCACAAGACCTGGGCAACCCAGACAAAATCCTAGCATGGATAAGGCAGGTGGGCAAGAAGTGCCAGCTCTAGCTGAGGATCTATCGGCAATTGACAGATGCTGGAAGAGGAAAGTTGGTTTTCTTTAAGGATGTGACACCTGGTGGGTTGACAAGACGTCAAGGGATAGAATCAAACCCAAAGCACTTGGGAAACACTGATTTCTATATAGGCCTTTAAAGAAATATAATAAAGGACATGAAGTTGAGTGTAGGGGTAGCAGAGTGAGGATGGGGGTGTGGGAGGGGTCTGAATATGATCAAAATATATTGTATGAAATTTTCAAAGAATCAACATTTTTTAAAAGAGAGGGATATATTGGAAGTAAGATAGTTATGAAAATCAATACTGAGACTGAAGTGCCAGTTTTTTTGAGATTTATTTTTAATTTTTAACTATGTATATGTGCAGATGTTTGTGTGGGTATGTGTATATGACTGCAGGTGTCCACAGAGGCACTGTCTGTGGCCCAACATGGATGCTGGGAAGGGAACTAGGGTCGTCTGCAAAAGCAGTACATGTTCTTAGCCACTGAGCCATCTCTCCAGCCCCAAGAGTCGGGTTTTAAAAGAATAGGATTCAATAGGCCTCCTGGAGAAAGGATCCTAGGACCCAGTCAGTAGTCTGAACTGAATGAAATGTGATGTTTCCCATATTTGTATCCCTCTGCTTAAGATATGAAGTCCCGAGTAAAAGAGTTTAATTGGCTTGGCATTAGCTTTAGGCCTTTACCGTTTGGCTAGGGCTGGACTGAGACCTTGATTTGAGATCTCATTTAGATTGTGGAAGAATGAAGAGATTGAGAAGAATTGGGAAGGTAGTGGCAATGTTAATTAATTACAAGGGAATCTGGGTGTGTTACAAGCATAAAGGACAATGGATCACTGGTGGCCAAGAAGAAATCATTGTCTACTGTGTTACTAAAGCAAATAAACTGTTTTAACCCTAAAGGCCAGGAGTCATCTTTGCTCTTGCATTAAGAAACATCTAATAAAGCACATGTAGATTTATCAATAGCTGCAGACTACCTTTAGTATTACAGTACTGATGCATGGTAGCTACTCAAATATTTGTTGAATGGGTATTTGTCCTCATTCTTTGCCTTATGCCACTTATTTTTCCCAATGTCTAGCAAATATTCTATAGTCAAAATTAACGAAATGGCATCTCTATAAGAGAAATCTCAGTGTGACAGTAAAACGATTGCATTGGATCTGTTTTTGCTTCTACCCAATGTGACCTTGGGATTGGTCACAACCACTTGGGTTTATTTCTTCATTTGTAAAATGAAGTGGTACAGGTAGATGCTCTTTAAGAATCTGTCCAATTCTCTAAGTCTAACATCATGGTCACAAAAGTACAGATGACAGAGACTTAGTTACCTTAGAAAAAATGTTTATAATTTTCACAGTATGAAGTGACTCTACCTTGAATCTGGACAGAAAGTAAAACCTAACCTACTTGGTGGTATTTAGGAGAAATTGCCAGTATTGTAGAAAATCTAGATCACTGTTATCAAACTTTAAAAGAAGGGCAGAAGAATCAATTTTTCAAATGAAATCTTACATTGAATTCCAATGTCTAAAACAAATAAAGGTCAAAACAACTCTGTCTGAAACAAAGGCAGAGGCCAGGAGCCCCAACCTTACACCTTCTCCCACAGACTCCTGGAAATATCACTTGATATCACTCATTCAATTCCTAACTATTCCTAGACTTTTCCCTACCTTAAAATAGTTTTAAAATGAGATTGTCAATTTTATTCAGGCAAGATAAATTAAAGAGAAAGCTATCCATGGAGAAATTGAGTGAACTGACTTAAAGATGATTTTGTAAGTTATTAAAAATAAACTTGAATTTCAAAAATAATATAACAGTAATGAATCCTCTAACATTAGATTAGGAATGCACAGACTGTTATTTTAAAAAGAGAAAACTTAAGTTCCATGTACTTTATTGGACTTACTTAACAAATTAAACTATAAAATATAAAGAAACCTCTTCTTGGGGCTGGAGAGATGGCTCAGTGGTTAAGAGCACTGACTACTCTTGCAGAGGACCCAGGTTCGAATCCCAGCACCCACATGGCAGCTATAAACCATCCTTAACTTTAGTTCCAGGGGAATCCTAAGCCCTCTTCTGAGAGGACATGACATGGGTGTACTCACATACATGCAGGCAATACACTCATACACATCCAATAAAAATAATAAAATTTTTTTTAAAAAGAAACTTCTCCAATACATGGCATACCATAGCTTAAATTTTGTTTTTCATTTTAGTCAACTTTCTTTTGTATAATTTTTTTACAGTCCTGCTTCAGAGGAATGATGTGTGTGTCTCTGAAGCCAAAGTAATTTAGCATATATCATTTTGTTGGTTTTTTTTTTTTTAAACAGAGGCAGTAAACCCATTCTGAACAGTTATAAAGTCAAAATTTCCTTTACTTCCACCTGAAGGGTTTAACAGTGTTGGTGTGATGTCTACCAAGGAACTGGCCTGAGGATGATGATTATGTACCAGGCTCTGCCTACTCATTTTCTCCCACTCAAGGCTTGTGTGTGATAGAGCTCTGTTAACTAGGAACCACCACCAGCAGCAGCACCCTAACAATGTATGAATCTTTTCCACTGGACCTCAACTGGAAACTGCAGGATGATACTGAGTAGCACTGCAACCCGGAAGGCCTGCATCTTCCAGGAGCTCATCACTCCTCAGCTTCAACTGAAGGTGGACTCAGGCTGTAAATACAGCCACCTACCAAAGGCTGTATACCTACCAGCTGGTGTGGCACTCAATGGCTCCTGAGAGACTGTCACCAGGACAGCAAGCTCACTGTAAGGGATCTTGGAGCTGCTGCTACCATAGATAAAGAGCAGTGTGAAGTGCATGGAGGCCCCCTGCCCCCCAGTTCCTTGGAGGGAAATATTACTCGACTCATGGACTAGAGCAACCTCACTCGATGGAGAGGTCACAGGAAAGGTCACATTTGGAGAAGAATCCTACTCTGGATTTTTCACCCAGTGACAAAAGGTACAGGCTACTGGGGACAGCACTGAGAGCTACAGAATAACTGCAGGGTGCTTTCCTGGAAAGCCACTCATCCTCACCCTCCACCTTGGCTCCCAGTGCTGCTGGGTGGAAGGCAGAGCCCCCAGGACACACTTGGGGAGGGATTTGGGAGGAGGAACCAGCTCTTCTCTGTCTGGGCGCTCTGTTCATCTCAGTCTCTGGTGCCAATGGCACGCAGACCTGAGAAGGGCTCCCTCCTTCCTGGGTGGCCACCAGGTCCCTTGGGTACATGTCTTTAAAGCATAACATGTCTAGGGGTCCCAAAGACATCTTCTGCTGAAGCTGAGGTAGAAACTTAAGTGACATCTGCTCATCAGCATAATCTTCAGTCCTGGACCCCACTCACGTAAGGGGCCTGAACATCCCACCAGTCTGACACAGGAGAGGTTCAACTTACCTGGTCCCTGAGAACACAGTTCTGACTCCCACTGTCTCCTAAGGGTGCTCCCAGACCCTAATCATGTATGTCCAGGTAACCCAGCAGGGCACCCCGTACCACTAGAACCTGTGAGATATGGGTAGTTCAGGGACATCTACATCTCAACCTGTCTTAGAAGCTATTGTGGAAGCTGGCAAAAGCAAAGAGGGGGACTAGACATTTTACCATGGGCAGGAACAAAAAAGAGTATACTTCCCAGACATTAGTGATCCTACCAACATATTTTAACAGGTCATAGGTACAGCCACTTAGGCATGAAATGGCTTAATATATGGACACGAGCCTCAAAGGTAAGGTGGCAGACAATTGCCACCTCTGTTATAAAAAGGCTCCACTTGTTACCCCATTTATACTGATTCTGCCAAAACATCTCTATGTCTTGACCAGTGGTTTCAAGATTCACTTTGTAACACATATTTAAGATATACTGAGTATAATATACGGTTGTAACACATGCTCTTGGTGTTCTGCCCTGATTTCCATTTACCGTCTGAACAAAGTAGTTCCACTTCCAACAGCCAGCAATTTTAACTGCCTGAACTCTCTATAGCTAGAAGCTATTCTTCCTGTACACGGCCCATAGCAGAAGATGCAGAAGTTCCCTTATAGAACCTTCAACCGATGACAAATACCCTGATGCCCCTACCACTGGGAAGGGATAACTGTAAAGTATGTTATAGATGCCCCCTCGACCCCACACTGAATTCTCAGGTGGAATTATGTCGTTACCCCCGTGGTAACCTGCTTGCCACATATTAGGTTCCCGCTCTTTCCTGCCTCACGTCTCCACTCTCTCATCATTGTTAAAATAAACAAGAAACACTTGACTCCTCATCTAAAGCCTGCTTTTGGGAGAACCCAAACTAAGACAAGGGGATTAAAAAATGAATCCAATTAGGGTGCTATGGTGTAAGGATTGGTCTAAAAAGACCATTAATAAGTACTATAAACAAAAACAGTCGGAGGAAAAAACTATGAAGTTATACTGTAAATACAGGTGTGCTGGCTCAGGTGAAGATAATAACCTGGAATTTAAAAAAAAATTGTTTTTCTCAGAAAAGGTCTAGCTATGTAGCTCAGGCTGGCATTGAACTTGTGAGCCTCCTGCTTCAGCCTTCAGAATCCTGGGATTACAGGAATATATCATTATGCTGGCTGATAATCTGGAATTTTAAAAGCTCTGCATACCACTGGAATGTGCCTACTGATCCTCCCAGTGATTCTATTATCTTCACTGGGGAAAGTTGCAGGCTACCTAGCAGCCAGCTAGGGGAAGAAGCTATCTTACTTTGCCATCATTGCCAAAGAGGCATGTAGTAAAAAGCTACATTGGGGGGGGGTGGGGCTGGAGAGATGGCTCAGTGGTTAAGAACACTGGTTGTTCTTGCAGAAGACCCAGGTTTGAATCCCAGCACCCACATAGCAGCTAACAACTGTCCGTAACTCCAGTCCTAGGAGATCTGACAGCCTCTTCTGACCTCTGCAGGCATTGCATGACATGGGTGCACTTACCTACATGCAGGCAATACATGCATACACATAAAATAAAAATAATAAATTAAATAAAAAGAAAAAGCTACATGGAAACCTAAGATCTTTCAGCTCAAGTAAGAAATAGAGTCAGAGAGGCTAGCAGAACACATGTGACATGCAAGAATAGGAGGGGACTCCTGGGGGCCAAAGGTTTAAGCAGGGATGGGGTCAGTGACATGGGGGAAGGGTAGGCAGGTTAATCAAAACTAAGAATGGATCAAGAAGCCTTAAATATGAAATAAAAAGACACTGGAACCTTTTTCCCCTGAATTTTAATATGATCCTTATTTTTTCGAACACATTATAGAGAAGGAAAAGCAGTAGAGGGACCAGCGAGGGATCAAGTGTTAGTACACAGAACCTACGAGTCTCAGAAAGCTGAGATCTATAAACTCCCAAAGCTTCTCCCAAGGCTATATAAGCAGTAGCAATTGCTGGGGAGAGGACTCTCCAATACGTTAAGCCCACAATTTGTAAGGAGCTTCAGGGATGCTGTTTTTGAGTCATCACCTATGTTGGGGTGGGCTTTTTGATGATGCAGTTGCCTTTGAGTCATTGACATTCCTGTTAAGTAACCTCTCACTACACGTCCTCCTGTAAGTAACCCCAATAAACCCTGACTGGGATTAACAGACAGGAAAAGTCATACCACACAACTGGTGCCTGAACAGGGACTAGATATCCAGATGAGTTGAAGAGGATTGTGTTGCACTGGTTGCATGTTACCAGTGATAAGCATGCAACATACCAAAGTACCAGGCAAGATATGCCTACTGGGTGGATGGACTTATTGGTACAACAGTGGCATGACTCTTATGTTTGGGTGTAGTCTACTGGTGTTGCAACCAATATGCAACCAAGCTCGAGCTACTTCAGAGTGGAGCATCCTTAGAATTCCAGGGTGGCTGTTTCCACTGCATGGTATTAGGTGGGCTTGGCAAAAAGGTTTCATTATATACTGCTAAAGCTTGAATGCCTTACAGACTTGGAAACACATCTGGAAGGACAGTAAAAACAGCAACTAAGGAGTTTGAACATAGGCACCCTGAGTGGAAAAGGATGCTCCCCGGAGCCATAAAGTTGTTGGATGAAAATTCCAATGTCAGAAGTAGGCTAGTTCTCTGAGTTGCTGGCCACAGAAAGCCCCGAGGCCCTACAATCTGTAAAGGATATTGCTACTATTGTTGGCTGCATAGAACTAGATGGCAAGTCTCTATTGTGGAAAATATTGCATGCTTTAGCTACAGTTCATGGAGAAAACAGGCTAGGACTGGGCTGGAAGCTCCCTCTCTGCTAGCTGGCTTTATAATGCCCACAGGCTGCTGAGGGAGAATTGTCACCAATAGTCCTGCTCAGGTATTGACTCCTGCACGCTACAGACTAAAGAACCAGGCAAGATATGCCTACTGGGTGGATAGACCTATTGGTACAACAATGGCATGACTCTTAGGGGTGTAATCAACTGCTCTCTAATTGGATTTATGTCTACTCCACAGATGGAAACCTGTATCTTGTACTCTAAGCCAGGGCAAAGGACATGTGGCTAGGGAAGTCATAATCCTCAGTAGGGAGAACACCTCTATTGTTTTGTTAGATAGAGATATGCCTATCAAACTGACTTTTATGCATTTCTGTTTATACTCATACATTACTGCTGCTGTGAGCCTTGGGAAGGGAAACTTCCATTTTTTTGTAACACTACTGTACTGCAGAGACTCATAACCCGAGACCAAATGACTGCTACTATGGCAGAGTGGCCCAATGCTCAGCCACAGATGAAAGAATAAACAAGGCATCTATATCACCCTCTCAAACCTCAGGGAACATTGCAGAAGACAGGGGCAGGAAGAATGTAGAAGCTAGAGGAAGGGGTATTGTACAGCAATTTGCTGCATACCTAAACATTGCCTCCTAGAGAGGCTCATAAGACTTAGGAAATAAAATTATGAGGTTCAGGAAGGTCCTGAAATGAAATTCACAAGACTCCTCCTGATGGTTATATAAGCAGTTGTTGGCAAGAGGAGACTCCACAATAGGCTAAACTGCAAAAGTTCCTGAAAGTTGTGCAAGGAACTTCCAGAATGCAGCTTTTGTGGGTCTTTATCTATGCTGGGGTGGGCTTTGTGGTGATGTGGTTGCCCTTGAGTCATCCACATTCCTGCTTGTAACCTCTCACCCATACTCTTATAACCCTCAAACCCACTGATGGACTAAGGTAGACTTGGGTGGAATCATTTCTTTGGTCTGTTGTAAGTGCCCTATCTGGGTTGAATAGGTATGTTTTCATCCCCAATGATAAAAATAATCACCCAACAAAAGGTAATCTGAGGAAACTTTGATACAAGCAGTAATGTGACTAAGACAAAAAACAAACAAAAAAACAAAAAACCAAAAACCCACAGAGCACCTACTGATCATATTTTTTAATTAGTTTATGTGGATGAGTGTTTTGCCTGCATGTAAGTGTACCACGTGCAGGCAACTTCCAGAGGTCAGAAGACAACATCAGATTTCCTGGAACTGGAGTTATGGATGATTGTTAATGCCATGTGGGTGCTGGTAACAGGACCTGGATCCTCTGAAAGAGTAGCCAGTGCTCTTAACTGCTGAGCCATCTCCAGCCCAATGATCATCAAATTTTAAATACTTACAGAGTTTAGTCCTGTAGGTATTCTACTTTATGATACAGGAAAATTGTTACCTGGCTGTTTGGGGACTTGCTTAAAGACATGCACACAGAGTTCAATGGCCTAATTATGAAGAAAGCTCTGCTCTAACCCTAGAACTCTTACACTTTCCATAAGCAGGAAATCTTCCTAATAGGAAATCTGGACTCTAATTCTGAATCTGCCACTTGCTAGCTAAGCCTGTTCACTTCACAACTTGCTGTGAGGCTGTTTTCCATTTGATAAAATGGCTGGGCCCTTCCTGCCTGCTTCAGTCACTGTAAAGATCAGCCAAGTTTAAACAAAGGGATAACATGTAAAACCCTTGCCTGACTAGTCTCACTTCCTACTCTGATACACCTTATCATATCTTGATACCAATTTCCAGGCACCCAGTTTTTATATATAATTAAGTATGGCACACATTATATAACATACATAGCCTCTGCCCAATTCCTATGGTGTTTCAAAATTACACCTCACCAATTTAAACTTAAGCCACATGAAGTGAATATTATTCTGGGGACTGATCTGACACTGACTACTGTCTAGTCAGAATACTGAAAAATATGCATCAAAATATTTCTCAACACGTTAGAGCGTCACTACTTTTGCAAAAATAGCAGCTTGTATGTTCAGGGCATTATTCTTTAAAAAATTTTTTGTTCTTTATTCCATTCTATCATTTGCCAATTTTGTCAGGCAGGCAAAGCTGGGTTACTTCCAAACTAATTTTGAGGCATAACCTGTATTTTCAGGTCACCAATTATTTTGGCATCTGCTTACTTCCTTATGCTAGACAAAAATTACATCTGAAGTTACTTACTCAGGGATAGTATAGTTGAAAGCTAAGACTAAGTAGTGGAATAAACAGGAGACATTAAGTAGCTACAAAATCCAAGACCATCCTCCAGTATCACGGATAGGTGGACTGACAGAAGTGCAAACTGTGAACTCTCTGCCAAAAGGGTGAAGGAGTGCCCCTTTCAACTTGATAGTGTGGGTGCTCATATTCTGTTTCTTAGTAACAACACATTTAGGTTTATAACTATTTCTAAAAGACACCCTATACAGCAACACACCAAACTAAATCTCCCACTCAAAACAGTAGGCAAATAAGGAGAGTTTTCCAGACAGCTGGTCAGTTACTTATGTGCATTCACAGCAATGATGACAGCATGCACAAGTCCCATGCAAACTCAAACCAGACAAAAGCCCAGCACAGACATGGGGAAGTGGGTAAGAAACTCAACCTAAGGAACTTTTGGCAACTGGATGGCTGGTTGCTGGGAGAGGAAGAGACAGTCTCTTACAGGGATGGGATTCTTGGTAGGTTATCTGGGCTCCAGTGGATAGACCCACACTGAAGGACATTTGGGGACACAAATTAGATTCTATAGGCCTTATTATATATATTATAAAGTACATTAAATTGGGCAGGGTACAGTAAGGGGAGGTACAAGATAGGGGAGGGAATCTAAATAACATCAAATTATGCTGTATGAAAATTACAAAAAGTTCAATAAAAAAGAAAGTCAACAGTAATTTGCAGAATCTTTACTGTGTGGAATCAATCTATGTAGGGGTGAGAATACTCAAACATTGCTAAAGCATTCTGAGCACACTTCCCCAATTTTAACAGAAGGTACGATTTTTATAACTGAGCTCAGACATCTAATGGACTTAAGTACTAATAATACTCTTATCAACCATTAGTAACATTATGAATGGCTCAGGAACTAACCAATTACAGCAATTTAAAATGATTAATATTTTTAAAACATAGGTTTTGATGGGTCACCTTATAAATGCCAGAAAATGTTGCCTAAGCTATCAAAATATAGAAGACATCAAGGTATGCTGTGATGTAAAAGTAGCACCTCATAAAACCTGACCAATATTTCATTCATGTGGCATAAGAAAAGTGCCAAGCTGGAAATCTGAGAAATTGTGACAATGTTCAACCTGAGACTCAATTAACATTTTTTAAAGTTTCATAACGTGTAATTTTACTGTGACAATGTAAGGTTCTTGAAAATCACAAGTATAAAATTAATGAAGAGAAAAAAAAAAATCAAGGCATCTGAACCAAACCAAGATTAGATCAAAACATTTATTTTTTGTTATAAAAACAAAAATAAATTCAAGCAGATAATGAAATAAACATTTTTTTTAAATATCCCATCCTGATTTCTCTGCCCTAGAATTTAGTATGCAGTTCAAGTTAAGATCCTTCCATACTTCAGGTGCTATGAAGTCTCCATCTTATAACCATGCTTCTCTAGTTCAGCGCTGGAACACAAGACAAAAAAGGGCATTATTAAGCTGCTGTCTGGTAAATCATAAAAAAAAAAAGTGTTTTAAAAAATATATACATAAATAAGCTAAGCCTGGGTCACTAGTTTAAAATATTACCAAATATCCTTATTTTAGTCCCTAAAAAGAAATCTCTAAGAAGGAAATTGGGTATAGGTCAATACAATAATTTTTAAAAATGTTTTTCCTTTAGTTACATTTCATTTTTCTCCTTAATCTTCTTACATATAAATCTACTTATGGAAGAAATGAAAGACTATCTGCCAAGTATCTTGCAAATACTATGCAAATGTTTTATTTTTAACCTATTTAATTATAAATTTTTGATGGTTTATTTTCCTTGTGGTGGTACTGAAGATTAAAATCAGCACCACATGCTAAGTGGGTGCTCTACTATTCAACTATCTTTTCAGCCACTTAAACAAAAATTGTGAGAATGGTCAAGTTCACATCAACTTTTACAAATTCTATAAGCATCCTAATACATGCAAGGGAAAGAAGTTTCTGTTCAATACCCGGGACACCTGGCTATTATTCCATGCAAAACAGTGAGTTACACCTACATCTTATACAAAAATTAAGTCAAACTGATTGAAGACCTAAATGTACGAGCTAATGCTATAAAACTCCTCCAAAAAAGCATAGTAACAAAAGAAAAATACACTGAATTAATAAAAATTTAAAAGCATAACTTAACAAAATACTTGGCACATGAGATATTTGATAAGGTTTTATACCAAAAACTATGCAAAGTGGTCTTATAACACAACAACAAAAAGACAATCTCATTTTATTATTTTTATAATTTTTAAATTCAACTTTTAAGAATTCCATACAATATATTTTGATTATATTTAGACTGCCCCCCCTCCTTGATTTCATGTATTCTGTCATACATGTTAAGGCCTATGGAGCTAGAGCCATGTTTTTGTTTCCCCAAATGTACTTTGGTGTGCGTCCACCCACTGGAGGCTGGTTAACAATGTTTGTGGAAATATAAATTTTTTTCAGCACCATAGAAAAGTTGGACACTTCTTCAAAAAGCTAAAACAGAATTACCATAAAATCCACAAATTCTACTTCTAAATATAATCCCCAACCTGAAAACAGGTGCTCAAATACATGTACATACATGTTCATAGCAGCACACTACTCCTGACAGATTAAAAAAATGAAAATATCCAAAAACTGATGAATATGACATATCCATACAGTGGCATATTATTCAGTCAGCACATCCTGAACAAAAATTATACTATGAGGCTGGATACAAAAAGATACATCTTGAATTACATCATTCATATGCAATGTCTAGAATAGGCAAATTATATATATTTGTAAACAAAAAAAAAGTAGACTCCTACAACTCCAACCTCCAAATTTGAGAATCACCAGTTAATTGGGTTCCCCAGCACTGTGATTCTAATTTCTGTCCATTATTCAATAATAGTTGAAAATGAATGCTGACAATTAAATTCATGAAAAAAAGTAAATATACTTCTATTTAACTACCTTTGTAAAAAGACTAGAAGGAACAAAAGTTGTATGAAGTTGCCTAAAGCTTTCCTGTTTAGAAACCCAAAAGATGAGGGTAGTATGTCTGATTTTACATAAAATCATTTCAGAAGTTTTAAGAGGACAATTACCTAAGCAAGTTACATATTCCATGTTCACAATTAATACTGAGCTTTGATTAAAAATCTGACTTCAACCTACCGTAACTGATTAGAGAAGTCATCCTCTACGTTGTCATCATCCCAGTTATCCTCCCAGACGTGTGCATCCTCATCTTCATCTAAGCCAGCCCAGTCTAAACACAGAAACCGATGTCTAAGTATTTCTCATACATTATTTCCACATATAAAAAAACCCTCAGAAAGTTTCCCACTGAACACCCCCACAACTCAAAAACAGCTAAGACTGCATCTAAGAAAAATCTTCCTCCGTACTCTCGAAAGTTTTGCTGTCTTGTTCTCTCACTCTTGGATTTGCACATAATCTAAAACAAGTTAATAGAAAACTGGACATGTTATGTAAACTTAATTTTTTGAGGATATTTATTTCACTGATTTTTCTTTATGATCATTTTTGTCAGGTCTATTTCATAAGCATTCAAAACATAGCATTAGCTGGATCTAGTGGAACATGCCTAGAATCCCAGTACTAGATAGGCTGTGGCAAGAAGATCACAAGTTCAAGGCCTACCTGGGCTACAGAGGGAGTTCAAGGCCAAATTAAGCAATTTAGTGAGACTCTGTGTCAAAACAAAATATATAAAAAAGAAAGGGTTGGGGACATTGTCAAGTAGCAAAGTACTTGCACAGTAATCTGAGGCCTCAGACACAATCTCTGCTGGCATTCAGCACCAAGAAGCCTGAAGCAAACTGAGTAGCAGGAAGGTATCAGCATAGAATTTAAAACTGTTAAGCATAAAAGAGACAAAACTGAGACACAGGTATTAAAAGGTAATTCAAGTTATAAACTATGGCCAATAAAATCTATATAAAACTCATATTTTGCCAGGTGTAGTCCCAAGCACTTGGGAGGCAGAGGCAGGCGGATTTCTGTGAGATTGTTGAAGCCATCCTGGTCTACACTGCGAGTTCCAGCCAGCTGGGGCTACTGGGAGACCCTGTCTCAAACAGTGTGTGCCCCCCACCGCCTGCAAAAACAACCCACAGGATGTCATATAACCAAGGTTGGCCTTAAGCTCACTATATTGGGGAAGATGACCTTGAACTTCTGATTGCCCCTACTACTCCACCTCCCAAATGCTGAGATTACCTGTATGTTCCATGAAACTCGAATTTTAAAGGCAAGAAAAACAAATACGCACTGGGTGGTGGGGGGGATGTTGCTGTTTTTACTTAAAAATTAAAAAAAAAAAATTCTTTTTCTTTCTTTCCTTTTGGTTTTAAAGGAGAGGCTTAGATTAAGAGTTCAGCTTTTGGGCTGCAGATATGGCTCAGTGGTTAAGAGCACTGGCTGTTCTTACAGAAGACCCATGTTTGAATCCAGCACCAACATGGTGGCTAACAACCACCTATAACTTTAATTCCTGGGGATCAAACACCTCCTATCCTCTGTGGGCAAGGCACGACATGGGTGCATTTACACAACTGCAGGCAATACATACACATAAAATAAAAATAAATTTAAAAATTAAAAAGAAAAAAGATTTCAGCTTTTACTTAGAACAATGAGAAAAACACATATAAATATCTTTAGGCATTCCAGCAGTGGATTAAGAAATATCTACTGGGGGGGGGTTGGGGAGACAGTGCAACTGGTTAAGTGTTTGCAGCACGGAAGAATACAGAGCTGAGTTCAGATTCCCAGCATCCACACAAAGCCTGGTGCTGTGACATGAGCCTGCACTCCCAGCGCTGGGGAAGTAGAGAAATAATCTGTAAGCTCCAGGTTTTGAGAGAGCTGACAGAGACAATACAGAGAATGACAGAGGAAAAAAACCTCTGAACCCCTGACACTAACTTACTGGCCTAAAGAAGGAAAAGCACAGAGGAATCACCCTAGAATCCATTCTCTGTGACTAAATCCTGCCTATTTAGCCCCTAAAATCATTCTGAAACTTATCCTCTATTCCTAGAACCTTTAATCTAGATAAAACATTCATATTCTGATAAAATCTAGCCTCCAGGATGATGTCACTTTAATCTTTTTTCATTTTAATGACATCAAACTATGCCAGAAACAAGAGTCTCTGTGCCCTTGCACTCCTACTTAGGCTAACCCAATTGCTGTACTCTTGATGTACCTTTACATTTTAACTCATACATTTAATATGTATTTGTTTTGAAAATATTTTGCCAGATGTGTGGTGGCACACACCTGTAATGCCAGCACTAAGGAGGCAGAAGCAGAGGATCATGAATTCCAGGCCAGCCTGGGCTACATAGCAAAATCCTGTCTTAAAAATACCAAAAAAGGAAAAAAAAATTACTTAACATTCTTTTAAAATTTTTTATCTATTATTTTTGTTTTATGTGTATGCATGTATTGCCTGCATGTGCAATGCCTGTGGAGTTCAGAAGAGGCTGTTGGATCCCCTGGGATTGGAGTGTTAGCTGCCACGTGAGTGCTGGGATTTGAACCCGGGTCTTCTGCAAGAACAACCAGTGCTCTTAACCACTGAACCATCTCTCCAGCCCTTTAACATTCTAATCTACTGGCATAATTCCACTAATCATGTCTTTAAGTGCTCTCTTATGCACATCCCCATGTGAAAACTGTACAATGAAGAAAGACCCACAAGATCTTCATTTTTATTTAGTCCCTAATTTCATACTTTACATTTTGAAACTGTTAAAATTATCTTTGGTATGTGTAGTGTGTATAGGTGATTTTGGGTTCAGTGCGTGTGCACCTGCATGGAAGCCCAAGACTAGGTCTTCTGCTCTATCACTCTTTACTTTATTCCTTAAAGCAGAGTCTCTGAACCTGGGGTTAGGCTGGCAGCCAGCAAGTCTCAGGAACCGTTCCTATCTCTGCCTCCCATAGCACTGGAGTTACAGGCAGGTTCAACCATGACCAGCTTTTTACATGAGTGTTAAGCATTCAAACTCAGGTCCTCATGGCACTCAACTGTGCCATCTCCCAGCTCCTGTTTAAAATTTGCTAATGATGAAATATTTCATGTTGCTCCCATCTCTTTGTATCATATTTTGAACCCACTATTTGGCTTGCCTTCTACTTCTGAACTTAATTCAAACAAGCACTCTTTATTTCACCACTAAATGGAACCATAGCTTCCTGGAAAACTAGTTGATTTCAGATCTGTGATATGAGAGTCACTAGGTAAGTTAAGAGACTTCTTTTTAAAAAGCATGTCAAAGCTCAGAGAAACTTGCTTGAAGAAATGACATATTGAATTTTTAAAACTCTGTGAGTCCACATTAGAGAGAAAAAGAGAGGTGACAATGTTCTTTACAGGTCTCAGTTATATAAATGTGAAAAGAATGACAGAATTAGAAATTCAACATTTTGCAAAAACTTTAATGCAACTTCGTAAAGGCTCAATCATCAGTATTAAAATTACAGGGTGAAAAATGAGTGGCTAACAGGACTGCTTATTCATTATAAAGGGGAAACAGAGAGGCTTAGTGACTGCCATCTTAACCAAGTGAGCAACACATTACCACAAGTTAGAACAACTGAACATGTGTCTCTATGAAATGCAGTAAGATGCCCATCACCTCTGCGGTACTCTGGCTAAAGTTCATCCTGAATCTATGTTAAGATAAATCTAGAAGGTGAAACTTTCTACAATTTGGGCTCTTCAAGTAAGAATTTTATTCATTCATTCATTCATTCATTCATTTATTTAATTTTTGGTCTTTTTGAGACAGGGTCTCCCTGCAGCCCCAGCTGTCCTGGAACTCACTATGTAGACCAGGCTGGCCTTGAACTCACAGAGATCTGCCTGCCTCTGCCTCCCAAGTGCTGGGATTAAAGGCATGTGCCACCACACCCGGCCTAAGTAGTTCATTAAAAAAAAAAAAACTACATTGATACAATAACCAAATATATCCAAATAAATGAAGTTAACATAGGACTGGGGCAAAAGTAACAAGGTTGTTTTATTAGTAAAATCTGAATATGGAGAGTGTGTGTTTGGGTATTATGCTATTATGCTATTTTCTAGGTATAATTTTGAAATAATTTGAGGAGAGTTTATTCTTTAACACATGCATGCAAGCATTTCAGTAATGAGTCAAGAATAATTTTGTTTACAATTTATTTGCAAACAGTTCACAAATATCTGTATGTAATATAGTTATATGATATAACAGATGTAACTGTGCATATACATTTATCATACATGAATAAATATGACAGGTGTCCGTTGTAATCTTTTCTGTGGAGTTAAAAACTTTCAAAATTTAAACATGAGAAGAGCTTATAAAAACCACCCTGGAAAATACTTCCTCTAGAAATTTGAGTATCAAAATATTGACATACTAGACAATTGTAATTATCAGTTATATTACATATGTCTCAGATCCATAGGAATACCATCCATCTCTTATACTTGAAATTCTAAAGGACAAACAGCACCTAGCATATGCAAAAGGTCATGAAAGATGCAACAAAATCCTAAATCACAAATTAACAATAAAATAAAATCATACACACACACACACACACACACATACGTGTCTGTGTGTGTGTGTGCAAAACTCGCTATGTAGACCAGGCTAAGATCTTGTATATTTTTGATTTCCCTCCCCTCCATCCAAAACCCAGTAATTCTTAAGTATTTTCTTTATTTCCTAACCATTAGTTTCACCTTAGTTGTCACCTATTAGAAACAGCTAGAAAGAGTTCAATCTTGTTAAGGTTTGAATCTGAAATGCTCCTATTTTGAACACTTGATCCCTAGCCTGTGGCACTATTCTGAAGGCTGTGAAGCTTTTGGGCGGTAGGCCTGGCTGGAGGAAGCATATCACGAGGACAAGACTTTTGAAGGTTATAACCAACCCTGGTCCAGTCCAGCCTCTCTACTTCTTAATTACAACCATGTGAACATTCCACTACCTCACACCACAACAGCCATGCTTTCTCTGCTATTATGGGCTGAAATTTCTCCCAATCTGTGAATCAAAATAAACGTTTCCTCTCTTAAGTTGTTCTGTCAGGTATTCAGTCACAGTATCAGGAAAATAACACAAATCTCAGAAGAAAAATAACTAAATAACAAAAGTATTGAGTTAGGCATATCTTATGTATATATATATAGAGAGAGTCAAAACTATCAACAATGGCTCATAATAGGGGCATTTTATTCCAAGTACATACTAGAAATATTTAATTTAAGAAGAGAGTAGTACTTTCAATTTTCTGGGTCCCCAAATCAGAAGAAACCAGATGCTGGGAGTCATCTTCACTATTGTTCCTCTCTCAACTATGTCTCTCCCATTTAACTCCTAAGTATCTCCAGTTACTCATCTCAGCTTCATTGCTTCTATCCTAATTTTGGAGAATTCCTTCATAGATTACATCACTGTGCCTTAGTTCCCTTATTAGGTATTCACGACAGGACCATTACATGAAAGTGGTATTAGATTCTAGGATCAAGTTTTAAATAAAAAATGAGCCTCAGAGATAAAGAGATAGCTCAGCAGTTAAAACTTCTTTGCTGCTCTTCCAAAGGACTGGAATTCAAATCCCAGCACCCATAATGGGTGGCTTACAACCAACCATCTATAATTCCAGCTCCACAGACACCTCATTTGTGTGGCAGACACACACACACATAAAAAATGTTTTCTTTTTTTTTCTTTCTTCCTTTCTCTCATTTTATATTATATTATATTATATTTATTTTTGAGACAGTCTCCTGTAGCCCCAGCTGCCTGGAACCCATAGACCAGGCTAGCCTTGAACTCACAGAGATCCGCCTGCCTCTGCCTCTCAAGTGCTGGGATTAAAAGCATGTGCTATCATGCCTGGCCATAAAAATAATTTTTTCAAAGGGAGCTTCAGACAGTAGATATGTTTCTCTATATCATTAAACCATCAAATCTCAATATGATTAATTTTCTAAATTCAAATTGAATAAAGCACTTCAAAATAATCTCAAGTTTGTTAATAAAAAAAATCTAGATTCTTCTATGTCAAACTTCAATGGAACAACTGAATTTACTTTTTTATAGCAAATGAGCACTGACTGATAATATTCGTCTTTTCTTCATATTCCCTTCAGTCTTACTATAAACTATAGTTTTGTGGCCATTTAGTGATCTTACTGAGTAATACAGAATTTAAAAAAATGAGAAACACTAAAGACTCCTTATTAAAATCCAAAAGAAACTACTTTGTTTAACTGCCTTGCAACAAAATTTGGCTTTGTATTTCAAGTTTTTATAAAATAGTCAAGACATGGTTATTTAAATATTATTGATGTTTTTTGAGCTACAGAAAGGTCTGAAAGAACACTCCACATTACCCATTTTGGTTTGATAATAATCATCATCCACTGTCACAGTCAAAAACAGAGAAGTGAAGATTATCTTAAAGAATGTATCAACTACTATCTTTCTCCCAATCTTAAACCTCTGGCTGTAAACACACTGCTTACAGAGCACATAAACAAGAAATGTCAAATACTTGTTAAGATACTTTTAGGAATCTTTACATACCCAAGGGAGTCTAAAGTTCAAAAAATTATTCAAAAAAGTAATTTGAACAATGACTTGATACTATGTTTTTCAGACAAGGGAGTGACATATGTCAGTCAAATTAAGATGAAAGTGTTTAAGGCTCTATAATTCCAAGATTACAGTCAGCCTGAACCACTTCTAACTAAACAACTTCCAAAACTATTACCTAAGTAGTTTCCCTCTGCACTGGTCCTAAAAGGGAAATGAACATGTGTCGAAGAACGCAAGTTAGAAAAATAAAATAAAAATATAGTATTTTCTGATAAGCTTATAAAGTCTTTCAAAAATACTGTAGAATTTTAATTGTCTTCAAAAGCAATTGCTTTTTCAGAAACACTAAAATTATAGGGTTCCAGAAACTTTTAATCCAAATTATTATTTGATTCAAAATGTTGACTTCAATATTGTTATTACTTGGTGTCATTCAATTGTCTCCATGATGGCTTTATTTATTTTTTTAACCATGAAAGGAAAAAGACATACTTGTTCATCTGTAACCAAAATGCTTCAGAGAATCACCAACAAAAAATATAACTGAGTCAATGACTTGTTTTATGGAATGCCAGTTTTTAATTTTAAAAAGCCAAAATCTTTTTGTTCCTTTAAGATAATGCCATTTTTAGTTTATCAAGTTGAATACTGATGAGTCTTTGGCATAAGAATAAAGCATATCTTCCTTCTTTAAACAACCATCTCATGTTCTAATGGAAGAGAAAGGAAAGAAAATTCTTAGAAAAGGAAATTGGCTCATGAAGCAAGGAAAACAGCACAGGCAAGCTTTGAGGAAGTTTACACAAAGATCCATGAAAACAGCTCTATATCCTTGGTGCTAATTTTTTTTTTTTTTTTTTTTTTTTTTTTTTTTTTTTTTGGTCTTTTTGAGACAAGGTCTCCCTCTAGCCAGGGCTGGCCCAGAGTCGCTAATGGAGACCAGGCTGGCCTTGAACTCACAGAGATCCACCTGCCTCTGTCTCTGGGATTAAAGGAGTGCACCACCACGCCTGGCTTTTGTTTTTTTTTTAATTTTTAAAATTAATTCACTGTGTCTATGTGTGTGGGCAAGTATGCCTCAGTGCATGTGTGGAGGGGTCTGAGGACTACCTGTAGGGAGTCAATTCTCTCCTTCAACCACATGGGTTCCAGGGATTGAACTCAGGTTGTCAGGTTTGGCAGCAAGCACCTTAACCTGCTAAGCCATCTCATTGGCCCACTCCTTGGTATTATTATATGGTTTTCATAATCATACTGTTGATTACAAAGATGGGAAAGTGGAGCAAATTCTTCATTAGTCTTATAAATGTGAATATGCTTTAAAAATTTAATACCTTAACCTAGGAGTAAGATGCACTAAAATTGATTTATATACTATTCTTCCAATGACCATAAATGAGAATCTGATAACTTTCATCCTATTCACATTTATTTATTTATTTATTTATTCATTTATTTACTTAGTTTATGGATGAAAAATCATGGTGTGTATGTGGAGGTCAGAGGGCAACTTGCAGGGGTCAGTTTTCTCCTTCCATCACATGGGTTCTAGGAGTAGAACTCAGGTTATCAGGCTTGGCAGCAAGCACCTTTACTCACTAAGCCATCTCTCTAGCCTGGTAACTCTTTTGAGTTACTATTTATTAAGTATTTAAAATTACTTGATAATAGCATTAAGAAAATTTGTAGTAACAAATCAGAAGCTATCATCTACTTTAGAGGGAAACTAAAGATTTTTCCTTAGTAACTAGGATTATGTAGGAGTGGTTCTGTAAGCTTAATAGTTTAATATCCCCATTCATCAATCCTTCATATCGCATATAAATGCTATGTCTGTCACAGTTCAACAAAAAGCCCAATGACTTTTTTTTTTTTTTTTAATTTTTGGTCTTTTTGAGACAGGGTGTCCCTATAGCCCCAGCTGTCCTGGAACTCGCTATGTAGAACAGGCTGGCCTTGAACTCACAGAGATCCACCTGCCTCTGCCTCCCAAGTGCTGGGATTAAAGGCGTGCTCCATTCCACCCGGCTTACAACAATGACTTTTAATTACATCCACTGCAATATATACTTGAATTGTATTTTAATTTTTAATTACAATATTATACTGATAACTAAGTGATTCTGTTTAACCTCTCATTTTTCATCTTTAGGGTGCTTTATTCATGTCTAATACTGTCCGGTAATATATACCTGATCTTATAAAATATGCACTTTACATTCAACATTAAATGCACTGCCAGAATTGTGATCAATTATTTAAATAAACACAGCTGTGTTTACTTCAATTTGTAGGCCTCCAGATGTGTACAGGTTTAAAAAGTACCATGTTTTTAGAAGAAATGGAAATAACTAATAACAGATATCTAATACTTAAATTTCTAGTAATTCTAAATTATTTAGGACTTTATTAGCTTTCCTCACATTTGCGAATCAAGAATTACATCTGTGACTAGCTTTAAATTTAACTGTGGCTACTAAGTAACTCACAGACTCACCCAACTATCACACTGACCTAAGTGTGAAAGGAATTTTCTCTTTCTCTTATCTTGTTTTTAAAGTTGTCCCCATCTTCTAACATGTTCCCAAATTTTTTTAAAGGCACGAAATATGCCCCGTTAGAGAAAAGTAAACAAGAAATTCCACTCATTACATTAAAGAGGCTTATAAATGTTTTGTATCAATTCTCAGAAGCATCAAATTGTCATTCCATAATAGATAAGTTATTCTGAGTTTAAACAAACCGAACTTCTTCAAATAAAAAGTGTGTGTACATACACAGAGCATTACATGATGAAAACATACCAAACTGTTTGCTCATCATCATGTGAGCATAAAAAACCGCAACATTACAAACAGCCCTATGACACTCACAAATACAATGAAGTCACAGCAACTCTACTCAGCTTGCAGGTATTCTTGCTTAAGACTATAAAAAACAGAATGAACTTCTTCTACACTTTCCTTTCTGTAGGCTATCCCAATGCAAACACATCCACACCGTATCCTACCAATCTAGTCTGTGTAGTACTGGTAGCACAGTACCCATGTTCTACATCTTTTCTAACAACCCAAAAGGCCAGTTGGAGAGCTTCAAAGCAAATAAGCAAAGCAAGCCATAAATGGCACAGCTCCAGGCCACTGATGAGTATTTAGTTATGTGTGGCAAGGAGTTTGAAACTAAGGCTCAAAATGACCTAAATAATCATTTATATATATATATTTTTTAATTCAGACAATTCTTTTCATTAACAATATCTGACAAAATGTTTACACTTTATTCTTTTTATAATTCAGTACGTTCAATTTTCTTTAATTTGATAAAGTTGCTAAAAATCGTCATTGTCATCTTCTCCATGCCTTCCTGCCCTAAGTTCAGCTCAGTTACCACATTGGCCCTGCTTCATACGACTCAGGTAATGGTCTCCAACCTAACCTCCAACACCCACATTCCTAGGCAAGTACAGAATGAGACCCCCAAGCTCTTCTTTTTGCTAGCACCATGTACAAAACTAGCTGCCGAAGTCAGTCAGTTCGGCCTCCTCTGGTATTCACGCACCCTCCTCACTTCAATCCTAACAACAATCTACCGGAGACTCTTTATTTCTCATCTGACTTATTTCAACAATTTGCCATTTAGCCTACCTGACTCTGCTTTTCAAATTAATTCTACTGTGTTAATGTTTCCCAAACAGACTACTGCCTAAGTGAGACAAATATATCACCGTCAAAAGCAAAATAAGTAAACAAAATTAAAAAACAACAACAAAAAAAGCAATTCAAATCTACTTAAGAATGAAGCCAAAAATTATTTTACTTAAGAGATTTCCAGGTTTAGATTCTAATTGCTTGCAGTTACAAGTACTATTTTCTTTTTTTAACTTATTTTTATTTTATGTGTATGAGTGCTATGCCTGCATGTATGTAAGTGCATCCGTGCCCTGCAGTGCCCACTGAGGACAGAAGTGGGTGTTAGATTCCCTGGAATTGGAGTTATCAATGGTTATTAGCTACCATGTGAGTGCTGGGATTTGAACTCGGGTTTTCTGCAAGAGCAACAGTCAGTGCACTTAACCACTGAGCCATTTCTCCAGCCCCAACAAGTTCTATTTCTTCTTAACTTTGAAAAAAAAAAAAAAAGCAAAACAAAACAAAAAACTGGGGAAGGGCATGCACATGCACCTGCCATGATATGCACATGAAAGTCAGAGGAAACATGGTGGAGTTGGTTCTCTTATCCCACCTTTATGTTGTTCCAGAGATCCAATTCAGGTCCCCAGGCTTGCATAGCAAGGCCTTTACCCTCTCAGCTTGCTTGCCCACAAGTACAATTTCATTTGCAAACAAAAAATACATACACTTTCCACCCCAAGTACCTACTTTTTCCTTCTTTTGGAAAACCCTTCTACCTTTCCATCTCTTGAAAGTTCTGTTCCAATGGTGCTGCCTCATGTTTTAAGTATATGGGAATAGGTTCCCTGTCTTTTGAACAGTTGTTGGACTTTATAATTAGCTGTCTTGTGTTCTGATATCCCAATACATACACAAAGGAAGAAACCTAAAGGAAATCTAACCAAAAGCACACTAGATAAAACAGACTAAATCAAAATTGCTCTAGTTTAACCATGGGCAGGTGTAGGGGAGGGGAAGGGAAGGGAAAAGAGAGTGAAGAGGAAGGGAGGGGAGACAGCATTAGCATGAAGCCTTAAAGAGTTTTTCTCCAGGATGAGCATTTCCAGAGTAAAAGGCACTGATCCTCATTCCTTAGCATTTAGGTACCTTACTACAAAGACAGATACCTACATAAGGAGTGAAATTTGCTTCAGTACAGTCTGGTTAGCTGTGACCTTGGATATTCTGTGTTAAACCCCAGGTATAAAGTCAACATACAGATGCTATGAGCTCTAAGAGAGATAAAGAGAAGCACTTAGGACTGGTGAAAGAAGCTAACATCATTCTCTCTGCACCTGTCAGGACCAGACTTACAGAAAGTAAATAACATTAAATGAAAAAATCACTTATTCCACCCAAGTGACTACAAAGATACTTGAGGGGTGAGAAATGTAAGCAGAGAAACATTTTCCAGAATAAAGACAATGCTGCAGCTACCAAACACTGAATGTACAATGGATCATACAAATTAGATAAAGACATTTGGTGAATTTAAATACTTCCAAAGATTAGTTTTTGTGATTTTTTTCATGTCTTTTCAATGCTTTCATAGTTCAGTTTTCAATGAGTAATATTAGCAACTGAGTAATATTAAACACTATGAAAATCACTATTGCTTATTGCTTGCTCACTCCACACAAGCACTGGAAGAGCTAATGAAGTGGTTTCTAAAGAATTTTTTTGTACTGCTTAATATTCTGGTTTATAACCCTCATTGCCCACCTCCTAAGAGATTATTCATTTTGATCTGCATGTATCTCTAAACAATAGGTGCTATGTATATACACATGTCCTGTGTTTCTACTTTTTGAAAAACATTTAATAGCAATGTTTTACTTTTTATCTACAGAACACTATACAATAAATCAGAAAGCTAACAAGTTTAATTTGAATATACTCAAAGTTACTAATTAAAATAGCTATGAGAAATAGTTCAATTTCTAAATAATACCAAAGAGCATCCAAAATCCTAATTCCTAACAAACATTAGAGAAGAGAGGAACAAGAGGATCAATGTTTACTATATAGGAAACTAATGCTAAGCTCTTTGTTGGGCACTTCATATTTCTCACTGTTTTGGGCTGAATGTTGGTACCCCCCTCCCTAATTCCTATGTTGAAGCCCCAACTCCCAGTGTGATGGTGTTTAGAGACAGGGCTCTAAAGCAATAATTAGGAGTGAATGAGATCAGGTCATGAAGGTGGTGCCCTCATAATAGGAGCCCTAAAAAAAGAAGGCAGCTTTCTCTTTCACCAGGAAATCAATGTGTCAACACCTGGATCTTGAACTTTCTACCTTTCAGACTGGGTGAGAAAATAAATTGTATTGTTTAAAGCATACAGTCTATAGTATTTTCTCATGGTAGCTCAAGCAGTCTAATACAATTAGATAAACCTTTTACAACTCTAATAAGCCTTATCATCCATAAATTACAAGTGAGAAAACTGAGGATTAAGAAGGCAACAATTCAAAGAAAAATGTAATGGTCATCAACACAAAATAAGGGGCTAGTAGATGGCTCAGTTGGGTAAAGTGCCTGTTTTACAAACATGAAGACCTGAGTTTGGATCCCCAGTATCCATGCAGAAAGCTGGTGCTGCGTGCAATTCTATCCCAGCACTGGGGGAGGCAGAAACAAGAGGATCCTTGGGGCTTTGCTGGCCAGTTAGTCTTGCTGAATTAGTAAGTTTCAGGTTCAATGAGATCATATTTCAAAAATAAGATGGAGAGAACTAGAGGAAGGTCTATGGCATCAACCTCTGGCTTCCATATATGTGTGTGTGTGTGTATGCACACAAGTAAACATGTACACATGCATACCCCACATAAAAAAAAAAATCACCCAAAATACAATATCATTTCTCATCCATCAGGTTGGCAATGATTAAAATGTTTAATATCTAGTGCAAGTAGGCCTAAGGGAGAAAAGGTGAATTGTAAATGGAAACATACATTGACATAATCCTTCTTAAAGGAAAATTTAGAATGTATGTATAAATTTAATATGTACCTTGTTCTGGATGAGGTATAAGAGCCCAGGCTGATGAAAGAAAACACTTCTGTGAAGTGGTAGCATGGTGTGGTTGGTGTGTCACAGCCTGGATGGAATGAAGTCATCCACACTAGAGTGAGGAAGGAGAGCCGTGATATATAGAATGCTGAACTCAAATAAGGTGAGCAAGTCTTCAGAGGCCAGCAGGAAAGAGGATGACAATACATTTAAGATACAGTAGCCAGGTATCTTACTATTAAAGAGGGTTACAAATGTGGGAAAGATGGGTGACCTACAAAAAACCCTGTGGTGTTGAACTCCAATTGGAGATATCTGTGTAAAGTCATGGTTTTATACATTGGCACCTACATATACACAACTGTATGTTCTCTAGTTCCTTCTAGTGGGAGCAGTACCATCCTAAAAGCAATGTGCACAACTGGTATCAAGACCCTGCTTTTTAGCATTGTTTTCTACTCAAGGGCTAGATTAGGGAAATAAAAGATTAGCTTCAAACACGTGGTGTTCAAATGCTAGAAAATGCACAGAGATTGATGGGGACATGTCAAAACAACGCAGAAGAAAGCTTGAAGGAATTCTCCATATTCAAATATGGGACAATCTAAGAATAAAAATAACAGTAGTAAGTTATAATGCACTAAATTAGACTCCATGACCCCACACTAATATAAATAGGTAAACAGGTAAATACACAAATAGATAAAGGTTTGGTGGTTAAAATGAGTATTCACATGGTTTCAAATTCCGTTCCCACAAAACAGCTATTAATTATTAAGGGAAGTGAAAAATCTAACAATGGAAAAGCTTGACAGACATCACCTTCACATACGGATCCAAATGAAAGTTAGTAACAGAAGTAAGGAGCATCATGCTCCACCTGATAGGATGTAGGGAGAACACAGCACCATGACTGTGAGATTCTTGCCAAGGTGCAAAACCAGAATCTAGTCATGGAAAAATGAGACAAGCCCAAGTTGAAGAACATTCTACAAAGTAACTCGCCTAAAGCTTTCCTAAGTGTCAAGATCACGAGAGCCAAAGACTAACAGAATAAACACTCTAAAGAACAATAAAGAGATAAGCCAACTATTTAGAGTCTGAATCAAGATATTAACGGGATAATTAGAGAAAGACATCTCAGTGCTGAAAGGAATCTCAGTATTAGGTGATAGTAATATGTCAATATTTTACCTTCTAATTTTGATGGTATTATGGTTAAATTTGTTCCTAACACACATTTAAGAACTCAGGGGAACTGGCCATCAGGTTGGCAACTCTCAAAGGTTTTGAAAGAAATGTTTGCTTGTGTTGTATTTTTAACTATTCCAAAAGTTTAAAAAAAAAAAAATGTTTAACAGTTTTTAACCGCTGTGGGGAGGGGAAGTGACAATGGGTTCTTTTTACTTTTCATTACATACTTTTTTGTAGACTGAAATTTTTATTCAACGTAGTTACTTGTACAGTTAATCTAAGAACTTTTAAAGAAATTCAATGATTAGTATTAGTAGATATGCTAAAAGCTTAAACATCCAATAAGGTTAGTTCCACCAGTCTGGTACTTTTAATTATCATGTGCTATGTAGATAAGGCTTGGTACAAAAACAAAATATTCTCAGAAAAATATTGACTAGATATATATTTTGTTCCTTAAACTAGTTGATTAAACTATGATCACAGAAAGTTTAAGATTATGTGTATATTATTTTTTTCTCATCCTTTATATATCATAACAAACCTAAACAGACCTTCATCACTTGCTTAGGCTTTCTCATTTTTTCTATCTAGTTTAGAAAATATCTCCATTCCCATATCCTTTTAACATCTTCCACATTCTCTCTCTCTTTTTTTAAAATAATTATGAGACACAATAGCATTAACAAATAAATTTTTCATCTGTTGTGAGACTTCTTTTCCTGGGTATACTAAGCAATGCTTACTACCTTTCAAGGTTCTAGAGTCGAGCCAATGTTTGATTAAAGTTTTACTAGGGAACCAAGGAATTTATTGAGCTTACTTACCGAAATAACTGAGGGGTTGCTGAGGTGTATGTATGGCATGAGGGTAGCCTTTACCCAGTATGAGTCATGCCTTCTCTTCCTAGCCTTCCCCAGATTGTATACTTTAGCCCTCCCCAAATCCAGGAGGCCATGTGTGATTAGGGTCAAATTACATTCAGTTGGCTGGGAAGAGTGGCTAGATAATGTTTTCCTTCTTGAAATAAGAGTTATACAATTTGGGAGTCTTTTAGATAGAACCCCTGAAGAGGTACTCCAATTGCCTCACCCTGCATCCCTGTTCAGCATGGAAGAAGCCAGAGCAGTCTGTGTCCAGATTCCCTACTGGCAATTTGGGTAACCTCTTCAGAGGATGGTGTGTTAAGAACTTGCTAGGCAGTCAGGGTAGAAAGACCCCAAAGAAAAGTAGCCAGTTTCTTGGCTAAAATTCACAATGTCCTTGGGCCTCTTAGCAACCCACTCTGTTCCAAAAGCCAAAAATGTTGAAAATATTTGGGAACTTTTGTCTAATCCTTAAAAGATTTTAGGGTTACCTCTTCAGAAGGGGGAATGTTAGAATACCCAAAAGCCCCACAGAAAAAATTAGAGAAGAGTACATGGAGCTATCAGAAAAAAAGTGATGGGGAGATATGGGAGGAGTTGGAGGGGAGGGAGTGGGCATGGATTTAATCAAAACACCTTATATGCATGTATGAAATTCTCAATAAATTATTTATTTAAATAATAAATTAAAAATATTTATAAAAAATAAATAAATAAAAAAGGAAAAAAAAAGTTTAAGAATGACAGATCTAAACACAGGTCTGCTCCTAGAATCACCATCCTGGATTTTACAACTTACATCTTTGAACACAATTCCCAACAATGGACATTCAATAGGTACTCTCCAACTTACTATACAAACTGAATACTCTTTGTATTTTTAAAGATTTATTTTATTTTTAATTATGTGCATTTGTGTATCTGTATGTGAGTATACACATGTGAGTACAGATGCCTGTGGTGCCACAGGCATCTGCTTGAGTTGGAGTCAGAGGCAGTTGTGAGCTGCCCAACATGAGTGCTGGAAACTGAAGTTAGGTCCTAGGCAAGAGCAGTGCATACTTTAAAATACATACATTTTTATTTATTTTTATGTTACATGTATGACTGTATTGCCTGCATGTATGTAAGGAACCTGTGTCATGCAATGCCCCCAGAGGTCAGAAGAGGAATAGTTATAAGATGGTTGTTAGCCATCATGTGGGTGCTAGGAATCAAATCTGGGTCCTCTGCAAAAGTAGCCAGTGCTCTTAACCACTGAGCCATCTCTCCAACCCAGAGTATATACTACTTTTAACTACTCTCTTTTCAGTCCTAAATATTTTCTTCCAAAGTTATAGTGACATAAATTCTCCATTTCATGCTATCTCCATGTAATTAACTTAAATGTTTGATAATGTTGTTTGCATGACTTCTGCAGTAGACTTAATAACAGTAAACAGCAAAACCGTTTTGTACTAGGTAAACTGACTAACAGTATCTGAAGTAGTTAATATTGGTCCTATCTACCTTTTATATTTAAGATCCTAAAAATCCTTCTGATGACTACTTAGGACAGTTAGAATCCAAAGTTCATGCAAATATTTCTTAACACTGTTCCTGTGAGAATTCTTCCTCACATAGGTCTATGTATATAGCACACATTTAAAATCCTTGGCTTAGGAGTGGTAGATGACCACAAGGGAACAGTTTTCCAGGCTTCTGGGAACTTGCTCATATTGACTTATACCAATGGTGATGGCATGCACAAGATCCATGCAAACTCAAACCCAATAAAAACCCAACATGGAACTGGGGACATGGGCAAGAAGTCCCAACCTCAGCTGAGAACTACTGGCAGTTGATCATTGCTTGGGTAAGAGAGAGTTGGTTTTTAAAGGAGGGAAGAGACATGACTAGGTTCCAGTGGATGAACCCACAACAAGGGTCTGGGTAACAAACTTGACCTGATAGGCCTTAACATATATGACAGAATGCATGTGATCTGGTGGTGGGGCCATGGGGGGGTGCAGATAGGGAAGGGGAGTCTAAATATGATTAAGATGTATGAAATGTACAAAAATTCAATTAAAAATATATTCAAAAAACATACTGTGAAAACCAGAAAACAAAGGATAAGGAATACTTTGAATATTTAAAGACATTCAAATGTAAAAAATGAATTTGTTTTTCAAACTTAAAAATATTTATCCTAAAGGACTAACTTTGCTTTTATAAATATTGACCAATATCATCAACAAAAAAAAAAATAAATTAATAAAAGTTTTGGCTTCTGAACTGGGCATGGTGCACATACGCCTTTAATCCGAGCAACTGGGAGGCAGAGGCAGGCACAAAGACTCCCACAGACAGACAATGACTAGTCAAACCATAAATACATAACTCAATAATGGCTTACTTGTGACAGGCTCTATACAAGATAACTCAGAGAATGGTCAGCACCACTCTGGAGCACACTCAGACTAACAAAGTAAGTACTTGAAGTAAGGTATCCTATAGAAGGCACAGGTGGTAATAGACTGTCTTAACCAGAAAATTTTTCATTTGTTCTGGCAGTGAGTTTGCCAAAGGCATGTTTGCCACAAAAGAAAAAAGAACTTTTCCCAAAAGGAAGGAACCTGAAAGTAAGTCAGGGTAATGATAACTGAATAGAAAACTCAAATACCAAAAATTCAAAATTGGGCACTGTTTTAAAGGGATCTTGGTGAACTCTACCCAGTCTGACTCAGTAGATCTAGGTTGAGGAAGAGTCTCTGTCTCCCATAAACAATGGTAATGCCAAGATGGTGATCCATGTACCCCATTTCTAAACAGCAACTGAGAATCTAAACCATGACAACATCAAACTGTGAAAGAACACGTACGGTGTCAAACAAACAAAATGGGTCCTTTGATGATACTTGTCCAGTTTTTTTTTGTTTGTAATCAGTTTTCATTTGGAAATATTTAGATGTTTCACCCAGTGGGTTAATGGTGTTTAGCAAAATCTCCCTAATTCAAATTAGAGAAAGTATATTTAACTGAAAAACTAGAGAACAGACAGAACCTAATAAAGGTATTTTAAATGTTATTTCTCATTCTAAATATAAAGATTCCTCAATGAATTAGATTCTATATACTCAGACCTAAAGACAACACATATATGAGGTGGTGCTCAATATTAATAAACCAGTCAACTGTACACCCTTGTCTTTTGCTTTTCCTTAACTTTACTGAGATTTCTAAAAACTATGTAACTGCTAACATTTTGACCAGACTGCTGCTGAAAACAAACTTTGAAGGACAAAAACTGATGAAACTTGCTGAAAATAATCTAGTACATCATCAAGTAGTTACCACTATATCCTTTCCTCCTTATTTTAAATAGCTACATTTACTAAATGTACGGGGGTGAAGTTAGGATGAGGGGTGAGGGTGGTCAGAAAGAAGGACCTTTCAGATCCTGAGCTGCCATCTTAATGGCAAAGTTTTTTGGTTTTGTTTTTTTTTTTAAACATTTCTGAACCTGTTTCCTAAGAATGGGATGCTAGATTATATAATGTAAATCAAGTGTCTAACAGTGTATCCTGTAGTAATAAATAAGCAATAAATACCACCTGAAATACATAGTTCAAGAATTTGACCCTGCCCCAAGCCAGTTTTCTACCAGAAACTCTATATAGGAGGATTATGAACCAACCTGGAAAAAAAGAAAATTACTGAAAGGATAATTTCATTACCAAACAATATATTATGGAGTATGTAACTGGAAGGAAATGTGCTTTGAGTCTGAGATGGTGCAATATGCACACAAATGTTCTCTTTCACAAAAAATAAAAGTTCATTATAAACAGAATGTTCTGGCTACGTGGTTTTATGCGCAATGGGATCATGATAGAATACATAACTTAGGACATTTCAGTTAAGTGATAATTGCTTGATACCAACATATGTGCACACCATTAATAATTCCCTTCCTACCACCTTTAGAAAGGCTATCCAATTTATCCTGACAAGCTCAAGGTAAATAGTTAGGAACCTTACTCAACACAGTTAGCCGCTAAAGTAGTCAAAACCTAACTTGGCAAAAGAGATCGCACAAACAGAACTTAGTGCAGCTAAAGTTGAGAGCTTTGATGTAGCAGGGCAGGTGTCTCAATTCCAGTTTCATCATTTCTAGCCAAATACAACCAACACTGGGCTTGCTTCTTACAGGTTCCAAACTTCAGTTTCTTTATCTGAAAAATGGCAAACAGCATTCCTACTTCTTGTATTTGTGAAAATGAATTATGCTAGACTTACACTGAGATTAGGGCAACCTCTCAAATACTAGTTGCATGTAGTTATCTACAGTGAGAAAACGAAGGCGTCTCTGGTTTTGAAGTTAACAGAACGTAGAAGTTTGAGAGCTTTACACGCCTAGGCTTATGTTAATTCGAAGTGAGCACAAATGGTAAGAAGAGGCGTTCAGGCAAATCCGTAATGGGCACACCACACATGATTCTGATCTTACTTCCCAGGTCATTTACACCGTCCTAACAGCGAGTGGCCGGCTACTTAGAGACATCAGTCCAATTCTGGGGAGGGTTAACCAAAGGAAGGCTTGGCGAACCCCCAGAGAAACAGACTGGGAAGCTCGAACTGGCCCAGGCTGAGGAAGAACAACCACGTTGTACGGGTGAGGGTGAGCTCGGCCTGACTCCTCCCAGAGAGGCAGAACCCACCAGGCTCGCCAGGCCGCTACCGCGACCCCGAGCCGGGGCTCCCCAGGCCACGCTGGGCAGGCGCCGCGGGGCAAAGAGCCAGGCCCGCCACGCAGCCTCCACCAGAGGCCCGAGTCACTCGCGGCCCGGCCCCGGCCGTTACCTTCGGCAGGAAACTCCTCGAACTCGTCGTCCTCTTCCAGGAGACCCAAGTCTACCGGCTGCTTTTTCTCGGACATGGCGCGGGCCCAGGCCCCACACCTCTCAGATATGGCGCAAACTTAGAAGTCCAGGTAGTCCTTAGCCGCTGCAGACACCGGCGCAACCATAGAGTCTCGCGGGAAGAGCTGCCCGGGCAGCGCAAGGGATGCTGGGATATCGGAGGTCCGCCTAGCGCTTCCTGCGGGTGTAGCTGTTCTGGGTGGTTTTGTTTGCTTTGGCCATTGCTGTCTTATTCATGTTGGCTGAGAAAGACTCATAGGGTGTTAAAATAGAAGCACCTTTACTTAATTTGCAACTGAGGAAGGAAATATAGAAAGACGAAGTGACTAGTGACTGCCAACATGACTCAGCTTTATAAGAGCCAGGCCCTTATCATACATTATCCCAGTCCTTAAAACAGCTCCCGAAGCTTGGTATTAAGTAGCTCCACGCCACAGAAAACACGGAATCAGAAGCAGCCAGCGTCACTCAGGTGTGCTAGATAATACTAACTCGGTCCTCCAAAATTTCCATATGCAGTGCTTTTTGGCCTGGGAGATGCGTGTGGTAAATGGACTATTAAGAGTTCATGGCTCTGTGTAGTAACTCTACAGGTTATTGTAAAACCAGGGAGGCAGAGGCAGGTGGAGTTGAAGAACAGCCTGGTCTATATAGTGAGTTCCAGCCCAGCTGGGGCTACAGGGAGACCCTGTCTCAAAAAAAAAAAAAAAAAAAAAAAAAAAAAAGTAAGCAAAAATAAGTAGAAATTTTTATACTGTTCAGAATATAGTATTTGGGGGTTTTCTTCATTCTAATTGTTCTGGCACATGGAAAACTTGGACAATGACATGGGAGCTCTTATTGTGTAAATTAAGCATATAATAATATGTATTTGCAGAACTGCTTATAATTCCAGACTCAGGTCCTAAAAGGAGACTTAAATGACTTGTTTTCTCTATAGCATACTTTATTTGCAGTATCACAGTTAAATACAATTATGTACATAACTTGTAGTTCAACCACTTTCTGACCCCTACTGAATGATCAATACATGCTAGCTATTAAATAGAGGATTTATGTTTTTTAAATTTTCAGGTCTGCCCTATTAATCCTAACAGTCTATAAATTTGAAGTTTGTTTCCTGGAAATACATTATGATGCAGTCTGTCCCTCCTCACACTAATAATAATAATAATAATAATAATAATAATAATAATAATAATGCTATTAGTGTTTGCTTTGTGTCAGACTCTGGGTCAAACCATTTTATGAATTTACTCATTAACTCCTCCCCACAGCAGCCCTACTAAGTACAATTTAAACCATTTTTTATACTTGAGGGAACTGAAACTCAGAGAAGTTGGTAGTATTGCCAGTGTCACAATGCTGAGGAGAGATGGAACCAGGGGCATTCATGATGGAAACAACCTTTACTAATATATACAAAGAGGCAGAGAGTTGGCAGAATTCCTAGAATCATTTCTTTCTAGCAGTAGGCACAAATATAAAGTACAGTGACCAAAATCTCTCTAAACATAGGCAGAAGTGCAGAAAGCAAAGACGTAAAACGATTAAGAAAATCAAACGCTTGGATTGACTTAGCTGTGTATGGCTACAAAACTCACCACAACTCTTTTGAGAAGCATTTATGGTTAGAACTATGTTATTCCCTCTATATATCTATAGCTGAATAGTTTTGACTTCATAGATCAAGTTGGCAGCATATTTCATAGCAGATGATTCTATTTGTCCCAAGTAGCTTTATTTCTAGAAATTTTGTTAGGGCTCCTCCATAGAGTTAGTTATAGCAAAATTACCTACGCCTTCAGTTTGCAGCACAGTGACTAAAATAGAGCAATCAGGTTGATTTGTGTATGTATATGTCTACCAAGGAGAAATGGTGAGAGGCTGATACCTGGAGAAAGAATTGATTTCAAAAGTATCCAGTTTGACTTCAGGAGAACAGAATTAATCAGACATGAAAAGTTGAGAAAGTGGACCAACACCTCAATTGTTACATCATCCTTTCAGAATATGTAAATAACAAATTGCCATCTTCATAAAGTAATGAGAATTAGATTAGCTATTGCATTCAAAGCAGTCAAAAGGGTTCCTGCCATATGGCAAATAGACAATAAATGATGTCAGTTTGAAGCCAAAGAAGATGATAATACTGATTCTCACTTTCCAGCATTGATTGCATAACACTCCTCAGAATTAGAAATTGACTCTTTGCAACAGCATTGATGCTTGTCATTAAGAAATTCTGAATATCTGTGAAACACTATAGCTATCTTTTTATCTGCCTTATCTAACTCCCAGAAAACAACCATTTCCAATAGCTTCTTGCTGAGTCTCCAAAGGGAAAGTCTTAGATGAGAGTTTATCAGTAAAGACCTGTCAGCAGAACACTTTCAGGGACTTTTGCCCACTAAGTCATGGCATTTAGACAACTGTCAAATTCAACCTCAAAAATTCCACCTATATTTGTAGTAAATGCAAGTGTAAAACTCTATTAGATAATATGGAAATTGAACCAGGCCTGGTGGTGTGAGTCTGATTCGTACCACTCAGGAGGGTGAAGCAGAGGGGTTCTTCACCTGAGTGGGGCTTCAAAACCAGTCTGGGTGACTTAGTGAAATACTATCCCCAAATAAAAAGTAAACAGAGGGCTAGAGATGCAGCTCAGTGGTTCATTGCCTAGTGCCAGAAGAAAAAAAAATTAGGAAAAAAGTAGGAGCAAGCCAAGCTATATATGATTTGTATCCATAAATATGAATAAGGTAGTATAATAAAGATGCAATATTGGAAAGTAGAAAGTGGAACATATTTTATAGGAAATATCTTATTTCATACACATTGTCTTACTTCATTTCTGTTGCTGAGATAAAATATCCTGACAAAAAAGTAACTTGGGTAGAGAGGGTTTATTTGGCTTACAATTGCAGGTTGGAGTCCATCCTCATGGGCAACTAAAGGTGGGAAGTGGAAGCAGCTTGTCACGTCAGAGCCAAGAGTGGAGAGAGAATGAATGCACACATGCTACTTGTGTTCAACACCCTTCCTACACATATGTAGCCAGGATCCTCTGCCTAGGGAATGGTGAGGACCATAATGGGCAAGCTTTCCCACCTCAATTAATGTTCCTCACAGACATGCCCACAGGCTAACCTGATAAAGACATCCCTCATTAAGACACCCTTCCCAGGTGATGCTGCATTGTATTAAGATGACAATTAAAACTAATCATCACACACATAGTTCCCTTATTGAATTTTCATTCTTTCTAGACATTTAAAATTAACTCGCTGTTCCCAGAAATGGAACCTGAATGTCTCAAGAAAAAGCGACTATCCCCTATGCAAGCAGACTCTGGAGAGCTAAATCTGACTGGAAACCCTCCTGCAGTTTTATTGCTGTCATGGTAAGAAGATAACACAAAATTTTTGTATTTTAGGGTGTGTTTTTGTTTTGGGTTTTTTTGTTTTTTGGTTTTTGGTCTTTTGCATCTTAAATTTATAGCAGACTCATTTAAAAACAAAGGCCATTCTCTTAAGAGAGATTGTTTTTGTTGTTGTCTATTTATTGTTTGTTTTGGTCAATTTTCTTTTAAGATGGGTTATCACTATGGAGCCCTAGCTGACCTGGAATTTTCTTTGTAGATCAGGCTGGTCTTGAACTCACAGAGCTACACCTGCTACTGCCTCCTGAGTTCTGGAATTAAAGGTGGGCATCACCACATTCAACCCTCTTACAACTTGAAGTGTACAATACTGTATTATTGTTAACTGCAGATGTATGCTATAGAACTAAAATTTTATAACCAATGAACAGCAACTCCCCATTTCCCCTGCCCTTGGCAACTGTGTGCTGTACTGTGTTCTATTTCTATGAGTTTGCCTATTTAGATACCTCTTTTATCTTTTTCCTTTCTTTTTTTTTCTTTTTTTTCTTTTTGACACAGTGTCTCCCACCTGGCCTGGAACTCACCTGCCTCTACCTTCTGAGTACTGGGATTAAAGGCACACACCACTATCCCTGGCTCAGATATCTCATTTAATGGTTTAGATCTTAAAGGTCCCCTTTAAAGCCAATATGCTAAAGGCTTGCTTACCAGCCTCTGGCACTGTTTTGAGGTGACAGAGACTTTTAAAGATAGGGCCTAGTGTGAGGAAATTAGGCCATTATGCAGTATACCCTTGAAGGGGACATTGGGACCTCAGCTCCTTGTTCTTAGTTTGTAAACCGTAGGCTAGAAGCTCGCCTCCATCACAAGTTCCCTGGCGCTGCTCTACCTCACCACAGGCCCCCAATTATGGAGGTCGGCCAAGCAGGAGCTAAGATCTTTGAAATCATGAGCCAAGATAAAGATTTCCTCTTTTTCAATTAATTCTCTCAGATGCAGAAATAGGAACAATGTACTTTATCCAAATAGAACCTTGCAGTATTCATCCTTCTGTGGCAGCCGTATTTCACTCAGAGTCACGTCCTCTCCACAGCTCTTTCGAGAAGAATGCTGTCACACATGGTAGGGTTTCCTCTTTTCTTGAGGCTGAATTCTATTGTATACCACATTTTCTTAATTCATCAGTTGGATATTTAGTTTGTTTCTGTATCTTGATTATTATGAATTATGCTGCAGTGAACATTAAAGTAAAAGCTGTCTAATCAAGATCCTCATTTCAGTTCCTTTGGATATATACTCACAAAGTAGGATAACAGGATCATATATAGTTCTGTCTTTAATTTCTTTGAAGAACTTCCATTCTGTCTTCTACAAAGGCTGCTCCATTTTACACTCCTACAAACAGCATACAAAGATTCCAATTTTTCCATATCCTCATCTATGCTTTCTATGTTTTTTTTAGTAACAACCATTCTAATAACATGTGAAATTTTATTTGTGTTTCCCTGATGATTAGCAATGTTGAAAAACTTTTCATATGGCTATTTGTATGTCTTCTTTGGAGAATTTCTCTGCCCACATTTTAATTAGACTATTCTGGAATTTGCTATTTAACTCTAGAAGTGATTGTTTAGGTTGTCTATTAACCTCTTATGAAATATTTTGTTGGAAAATATTTTCTCCAGTTTCCTAGGCTGTCTTTTCATTGTTGGTTATTTCCTTTACTTTGCAAGAGTTTTTGAGTTTTAAGTCCTGCTTATCTATTTTTGGTTTTGTTTTTTATATTGTTTGAGTCATATCCAAGAAGCCATTGCCTAAACCAATGGCATGCAGCTCTTCTGTGCTTCTTTCTAGATGTTTGATGTGTCAGGTCTTACATTAATGCTCTCAGTTCCTGTGCATGTGTGTGTGTGTGTGTGTGTGAGAGAGAGAGAGAGAGAGAGAGAGAGAGAGAGAGAGAGAGAGAGAGAGATTGATTTAAATAGGGAGGGGGTCAGTGAAAAATAAAATAAGAATATTTTCTTTGAAAACATAATACTTGAAAATATATCAGTTTTGAACTAAAAGGTTATTTTTCATTTTCTCTGCTCAAAAAACTTTTTTTGAGATAAGGTCTCCCTATAGCCCCAGCTTTCCTGTACTCCCTATGTAGAAAAGGCTGGCTTTGATCTCATAGAGATCCACCTGCCTCTGCCTCCAGAATTCTGGAATTAAGGACATGTGCCATTGTGCCTGTCTCAAAATTGTTTAATATTGCTTATAGATTCTGCTCTGAGCACTACAAATGCCACATAGATTTATATCCTAGTGGATTCTGTTAATTCCTATCAGTTCATTTACAAGAAAGTCTCTAAAAGGCTTTATTGAGGCTGGCTTTTAAACTAATATGACTAATGTACATTCAAATCTATGAAGATCTTGTAAAAGTTCAGATTCCAATTCAATCTATGTACAGCCCAAGATTCTACATTAAAAATATTTTATTTATTACATTAATTTTATGTGTATGAGTCCATTGCCTGCATGTATGTAAGTGCTCTGGTATCATGCAATGCCCATGAAAGTCAGAAGATGGCATAGAATTCCCTGGAGCTGGAGCTACAGATGGTTGTTAGCTGTCATGTGGATGCTGGGAATCCAACCAGGATCCTCTGCAAGAGCAGTCAGTGGTCTTAACTGCGGAGCCATCTCTCCATCTCCAGTCCCTAGAGAGAGTCTACATTTAAACAAGCTCCTAAGTTATGTTGTTGCTAGTCTGAACAACACACATTAAAAAATAAAAGTTTAGATGAAATCAAAGTAAAAGAAAATATCCAAGTCCTAAAATTGTTCCAGCTAACAATACTGTGTCACTTTTCTATAACTTGTTGTGGTTCCTTTAATAACCATGCTAAATACAGATGTTTGCTTCTCACTGTTGGAAATTCTCTGTGTTATTCCTTAAACAGGAGGAGGTTTAGCTCTTCGTGTGTGTGTGTGTGTGTGTGTGTGTGTGTGTGTGTGTACAGTTCAACTTACATCTTTATTATTATGAGTATTCTATATCCAAATAATTCTGAATCTGGAAAAGAATTATAATTCCAACTGAATAAGATTTTTTTGTTCTTTTATCAAGAGAAATGTCTATATAAATAAAATATAAAAATCATCATCATAAAGAATCTTGATCTTATTATAATTAGTAATGAAAGAAAATGTTATACAAATCCAAAAGTTAATAAGTACTTAATGAAGTAAAAGCACAGCCAAAAAGACCAATCTTATACCAAAATACATGTTCAAAAATCTATATTTGCATGCCCAAGACTTGTTTGAAAAAGCGTTTATGGTCTCACAAGCAAATCATAAGAATTTAAAAAATTTTGTAAATGCTGTATTTATATGACAGACAAGAACCACTCTGAAGGAATCATTATGGTTTGGGAAATGATATGCAATTTCAAAATCATCTAAATCATTTCAATTGCCTGTATTTACATTTATATAATGGGTATTTATAATGGTGATTATTTTAGAACTTACCTTGTTTTCCAAGATCTCACATTGGTTTCTATGGGAACGAGAATGGCTCTGAAGAGCATTTTAAGAACTCTTTTCACATTCAGCGACTGCTAACTGAACTGTAAATTCTGTTTGTTAAGGGTTTTTAACACTTAAATTTTAACATCAGAAAAGAGTTGAGTAGTCAAGCTTAGTCATTTTACATAATAAAAATTGTTCTTAATGAAACATCTAACAGATTGAAACATTAAAGAAATGAAAAATAATTTGCATTGGTAATTAATAATCTGTTCCCTTTATTAAATCCACTAATGATTAATCCACACTGGTCATCTAGTTTTTGCTCTTGGAAAAATCCTGTAAAGAAAAATTGCATGTGATATATTGTTTCAATACATTTTCCTGCTATTGATACATGTGCACATACTTTTATGCTTTTGTAAAAATCCTTTAGAAAAGCAGTATGAAATATTCTGCATTTAAAATTTTCCTCTGCCAACACTTCTCCTATCCTGTGCTATTATTTACCTAGGTCCTATGTTGTACATTGGCTCTGTGTTGTGACTCTATCCGTGTTCTCACACCAGCTGGGACTTATTTTTACTATTTCCAAAAACAAACTCATAAGTCTTCGAATTTCAATTTTTTCTTTTTCTTGGAATAGATCTGTAGATCATAAAAGGTCCAATGTGTAACATGTATTACATTTTTTCAGTTTATTGTATTTAATGTTTCCCCACATTACATGGTTTCCCATAAACCTTATTTAATTCTCTGGCAAAATGAAATTTCACTATATTTTTATTCAATTCACTCTCCAAATAATTAAAACCCACCAAGAATAAAAGAAGTCTATTTCAGAAGAGTGCTAAAAATTGAAATTTTATTTCTACTCAAACTGTATAAAGATGCAGATTAGAAGCATATGGCATCCCCTGCTTTATGGAATAACTGCTGCAGCCATTGCTGACATATAATCTAGGTCTTAAACCCAAATGTACAGGTTGATGGCATGGTGCCAGGCGAGGTACAGTAAACACTGGATTTTGTGATTTGTTGTTGTTGTTGTTGCTGCTGTTGTTGTTTTCTCTTTCTTTTGGATTGGTGGGTTTCTTCCTGCTGTAACTTGGTCCTCACATTGGATTTTCAGACTTCTGACAGTTGAGGGGATTGCTGGCTTCTCTGTGATCATGTGGTTATTCTGTAACTCAGCTGGGGGGATATTTAATGAAATCATGGGATTTTTATCTTTCTTAAAAGTATTTTTATACTGAATTATCATATGATACCACAGAAATATGTAGTTATAATTAATACATTTTAAGTATTCATTTTAAGCAATTTTCATTGTAATATTATCCTATAAGATAAATTAGGAATTATCCCCCTTTGAAAAAAGTAAAGATAAATCAGAACCATGTAGCCAAACATTTGAGGATAAATTATTAGCTGATAAGTTCTTCTATTTGTAAGGTTGGCCATGAATTGAAGTAGAAAACAAATGGAAAAGGCAGTCTAAAGTTACTCATTAGATCAGAAAAATTTCTCTTCAAAGCCATTTCAGTCTGAAGATGAAGAATATAATTGTCTCTCATGGGGCTACTCAAAATGTACCCGTACAGGAATGTTGCCAGAAATTGCCATAAACATTTAGAAACTTTTCAGGCAGTTTGACAACACAATTTATTTGATGCTTTGATTTTGTATTTTATAAAAATGGATCCATGGCATTTGAAAAGTTTCAAATTTTACTACAAATAGTACCCTTTACTACAAATAGAGATGTGTTGGTTGAAAATAAAATACTATAAACCAGAATAAAGGAAGACTGTCATTTGAACTTTAGAGTGCTGAGATTAATTTATCCTGTGTGACTCTGCCTGAAAGGTCTTCTCCTAGCCCTGAAATATCATACTTATGTCCGTGAGATGACAGTGAAGGAGGCTAAAGCAGCTTTGCTTTCTTTTCACAGATACAAAAACAAAGATGCAAAGGGCGTCTGTGAGACATCTGATATTACACAATCACTATTACAATTTTAAAGTTAAGTGAACAGCATTGCACGGAAGTCCATATTCTGATGAATAAAATAAAAGCACACCAGGTTGATTAGGATAGTAAGCAGAATATTTTCTCCATTTCATGGGGCAGATGATGGTGCTTTGTCTTAAGATTTCAGAGGGAACAGCATTATGTTACATTTATTCAATGGGTGACTAGTGAAATTACACAGACTGCAAATCAAGGTGAAGACATGGAAGGAATTCAATCACCAAAACCAAAATTAAACAAAGAGAAGGAAGGAAGATTAAGGTAAGAACACATGTATGCTTTGGCTAAAAAGCTGACAGAGCAGAAATCTAAGTCCACACCTCTCTGAAGGGTATAATATACCAGAAGAGAAGGGGTTTGCTACCTTGAACTATAAGTAGGAGAAATAAAGTGAATATAAGAAAGGGAAAGTTTAGACAACACATTGAGTATTCTTGTTAATTGTTAGAAGTATTAGGTTTGTTGAGTGGGCGCCCAAAGAAATCTCTGAAGACATTTAAAACCCCATTGAACAAAGCCATAGACGACGTATTGTGGAGCACAAAATTGAATGGCAAGAGGGAAGGCCTGGATCAGCCATGCGGACTTTTCCAGCTCTAATTTCTACTATTCCATAGCTCTGTGAAGAATAGTTGCTAAATTGCTTGATCAACCCAGACAAATAGAATTCAACACAAGAATAAAACCTCAGACAAAACAATAAAGTCAGCCAAAATTGAAACACGCCCCTGGGAAAAAAAACACAAAAAACCCTAAACCTTGCATCATAGCCATAAAGATGACAAATTTAGGCCCTGGCGAGCTGCCCAGAAGAATACATTCCAGAGACGGGCTCCTTACTGAGCAGGCCCAACCAACAGGTTGGGAGAGTTTGACATGCTTGCCAAACTTCCCAGCTGATTAAAAAGTCGGGATGATAAAAAGTGAAAGAGAACAGAAATATGTTATAGATCCAGAGCCTGTTTTAACAGTGAACTTACTTGTTTAGTCATTCTACAAGGACTTATTGAGTGCCTGCTGTCTGCCAGTCACTATTCTAGGACTGGGTATCTGAGTAAACAAAACTGGCAAGAGATCTGCCCTTTGGAGTTTACATTTTGGTGTGAGGGACAGTAAAGAACTCCATCCGCCACATCTTCAATTAAAGGGTAGTAAAGCTGAGATAAGGCAGAATAAAAGGAGGAAGATGTGGAGTCAGGGTATTTAATAATGCAGAGTAGACTTCATAATTAAGGAGAGAACTTGAACAAGAATTGAAGGAAATATCTAAGAAAATATTGGAGGAAGAACATTCCAAGAGGAGAGAACTAGCAAACCTGGCGTGTTTGAGGAACAAAAAGGAGGCCAGTGTGGGGAAGAACATCAAGGCACGGAGTTTGAGGTGCTTTCTAGGCTGTGACAAGGGCCTTATCTTTTTCTCTAATTAAATCATCCACAACCTTTTACTTTGAGAATCCAAAAAGCTTAGGAAAGAAATTAATTCATAATCACCACCCATCAGTAGTGTTCATGCATGCACATTCAGTGTCCAGGTGGTGACTTTTAATAAGGTCAGTGTGGTCTAGCATCATGCACTCCTAGCATATAAATATGTCCATATAGCTGCTGCTATTGATGCAGGAAGAATCAGATGTGTTAGAACTCTGAATATTTGCTGCTTTTTTCTTAAAGTAGCAAGGAAAAACTATCCATTTATAATCTTTGTATGATATTTGTGATTAGAGGCAGTGTGTATTATATTGTAGTAAAACTCCTAAATATCAACAATTCTATTATGGGTTCATATTCTGTATAGCCTAATCTTTCCTGAGGACTGGCAAGCCAGCTCTACAGAAGTCACTAGAAGGAATACTTCACTCTAAACAGAGAGATTAGAAACATCCAAGAGACCACAGGGAACAAATAATTTCAGGACAGGTAATCAATAGAGATCTAAAAATACACTACAAAATCAACAAAATACAGGAATTAATACACATCTTTCAATAATAACTCTGAATATTAATGGTCTTAATTGCCCAATAAAAGGATACAGACTAACAGACTGAATTAGAAGACAGGATCCATTTTTTTGCTGCCTCAGAGAAACATACCTCACCATCAACAATGGATACCAGCTTACTGTCAGAGGATAGAAAAAGGTATTCTAGGCAAATGGGACTGAGAAACAAGCAGGCATAGCTATGCTAGTATCTGACAACATTGACTTCAAACCAAAACTACTTGGTAGAGAAAAGGAGAGATACTTCACACCCATTAAAGGAAAACCCCACCAACAGGATACTATAATCGTAAGTATATATGCACCAAACACAAGCACAGGGGTACACAATTTTTTTTAAAAAAAATATGATTAAATATAAAACCACAGATTAATTATAACAGAGTTATAGTGGGTAATTTCAATATCCCATTGTCACCAACAGACAGATCATCAAAAAAAAAAAACAATCCCCCAGAAATTTAGTAGGTAAATGACATTGTAAATAAATGGACCTAGAAAATACTTGCAGAACATTCCACCCAAACACTAAAGAATATATATTCTTCTTAGCAGTTCATGGAACTTTTCCTAAAATCAACCACATATTAGGACATAAAGCAAGTCTCAACAAATTTAGGAAAATTGAACTAACATCCAGCTTTCCATCTGGCCAATGGTATAAAGTTGGATATCAATGGCAATAGAAAGTACAGAAAGTACATAAACTCATGGAGGCTAAACAACACACTACTGAATGATAATTGGGTCAAGGGAGAAAAGAAGAAATTTAAAAAATTTTAGTGTCAAATAAAAATGAAAACACAACATATCAAAATCTGAGATGAGACACAATGAAGGCAGTTGTAAGAAGAAAGTTTATAGCACTAGTGTCTACAACAAATATTTAAAAGTAACTGGGTGGTTAATAATCAATTCAGAGAACAAGATCCATCTGATGTGAGAAGTAATAATAAAGGAGTTTGATTTTCAGATGTTTAAAAAGATGGCTATTAAAAGTCAAGTTACAAAACTCACAGTTTGTGTTAATTGAAAAACTTTTGAGTGCCAGCTGTGTTCCAGTTACATTATATTAGACTCTATGGATACAACAGTGATCAATACATGACAGCCTGGGATATAATATGTAACTTCACTAACATTCGTTTCAGATAGGTTACTGGTTCTTTCTTGTAAAGCAATGTACAGCTGAGGAGGTGGGCCAATTGAGGCTAATGTGCAGCCCAATATTGCCTGTTCAGGTGGTCAGGAAACAGTGTTTCATGGTAGATCACCATCTGGTCACATTCTACATCCTTGAATATTGAACTTCAGAAGGAGAAAACAACATGACATTTGAGTTGTACTTGCATTGTTCCATAGGATAGCCACAAGTACATGAGAATATTGAGCAATTGAAATGTGGCAATTCCACATTGAGATGCACTCTAAATTATACCCAATCTTGACTTATTATAGACTTATTATGAAAACATGGAATATAAATATCTCAAAAATTTATATCAATTACATGTTGAAATAATATTTTGATACATTGGGTTAAATAAAATGCATTGGAATTCATTCTGTTTTAATTTTTTAATGTAGCTATGAGAAAATATAAATGTACATGTATGACTTATACTCTGCTGTGCTGGAGGATCTGTACTTGTTTCTCAGGTGAGCTTAGCATGGCTTCATAACTGGTGACATTTATTTTGTACTTCTTAAGTGTCCAGCCCTCTTCAAGCATGTTCCCTGTGTTAAAACATCTGATCCTCACAATAAACCTGTAAGGAACTGTTTTTCCAGGTGAATAATTTAAGGCACAGAAAGGACAAGAAATTTGCCAAAGATTGCGCATCTGGTAAGTAGAAGAGCAATTAGGTTTTTAAAATTGTAACTAACCTGGTGGCTCTCAAACCTGAGTGAGCAGCAGCATCACCTGCAGCGCTGGCTCAAACATACATCACTGAGCCCAGCCCTGGGGGTTCTGACTCAGTAGATGGGTGTAACCTGAGAATGTGCATTTCTGACATGCTTCTGGGAGAGGTTGACACTGCTGAGCTGAAGAAAATATTTTGAGAACCACTGAGCACCATAACACCTCCTTCTTTAATAAACTCATTAGCATTGTGTTCTTAAAGTGTGGACAGTTATAGTATCCACCTTAAACAATATAGAATTCACCATTTTAAAGTGTACAACTCACTGGATTTTAGTATATTCACAATTTTGCAACTACCAACTAATTCCAGAACATATCTATACCAAAGGAACCCCAATTCCTGATTAGATATTGGAGATATCCAATTGTATATGTATCCTTTATATCTTTTTCTGTATAACTTCTTTCCCCAACATCATATCATCATATTTTCAGAGTTCATCCATGTTATAACATATGTCAATACTTCATTCCATTTTATGGCCAAATAATATATAATTATATAAATATGGCACATCTTGTTGAGTCATCAGATAATGTACATTTTTGGAAATGTCTATATTTTGAAAAATTTGAATTTGTGTAAATATATGTATTAATTGCTTTTAGGATATAATTATGAGAATGTCCAGTAAAAATGGAACCCTTGCTTTTATGGTAACATGTTTAACTTTTTAAGGAACTGTCAAATTGTTTTTAAGTGCTGCACCATTTTATATTACCATCAGCAATGTATGAAGATTCCATTTTCTCTACATCCTTGCTATGGTTCAGCATTGTGCAATTTTTAAAAATTATTTTTATTTTAGTGTATAAGTGTATTGTCTGTATAAGTTCACCCATGTCATGCAGTACCTGCAGAGGTCAAAAGAAGGTGTTGGGTTCCCATGGAACTGGAGTTACAGATGGTTGTTAGCCTCTATGTGGGTGCTGGGAATTGAACCCAGATCCTCTGCAAGAGCAGTCGGTGCTCTTAACTTCAGAGCCATCTCTCTAGCCCTGGCATTGTCCCGTTTTTATTATGGCTGTCCTAGAGTTGTTTCACTGTGGTTTTGATTTGCATTTTTCCTGATGGCTAATGACACTGTGCATCTTATTTATGGACTCACTAGACATTTGTTAATCTTTTTGGAGAGATTTCTTTTGAAATCCTTTGCTTGTTTTTAAAATTGGGTTGTTTTTATTGTTGAGTTTTTAAAAAATATTTTATTTATTATTTTTATTTTATGTGTATGTGTGTATTGCCTGTATGTAGATAAGTGCACCCATGTCGTTCAGTGCCTGAGGAAGACAGAAGAAGCTGTCAGATCCCCTGGAACTGGAGTTACAGACAGTTGTTAGCTGCCATGCAGGTGCTGGGATTTGAACCTGGGTCTTCTGCAAGAACAGCTAGTGTTCTTAACCACTGAGCGATCTCTCCAGCCCCTATTGTTGAGTTTTAAGAGTCCTTTATATATTCTGCATACATGTCCCTTATCAGAAACATGATTCATAAATAATTCCTCTCATTCTAAGAGTTATCATTTCTTGTTTCCGACAGTGTCCAGTGAAGCAAGGAAAAAATGTTCTTAATGTCAATAAAGCCCAATTACCTAAAATTTAAAAGGTTTATTATTTATTTTTATTTTATGTGTAGGAGTGCTTGCCTGAACGTATGTATGTGCACCATGTACATGCCTGGTGTCCATGGAAGTCAGAGGAAGACCATAGGATCTCCTGGAACTGAAGTTACATGTAGCTGTGAGCTGCCATGTGGGTGCTGGGAACCGAATCCAGGTCATCTGCAAGAGCAGCAAGTGCTCCTAACCACTGAGCCAGCACTCCAGCCCCCAATTATCTTTTTTTTTTTCTTTTAGCAGTTATGCTTGTAGATCTCATCTAAAATCCACTGTGTAATCTAAGATCATGGATATTTATGCCTATGCTTTTGGTGCTCGATAGCTTTAGTTGTCAACTTGGCACACCTGGGTAGAGGGAGCCTCAATTGGTGAATTGCCTCCATTGGAATGTGGGGCATCTTCTTGATTATTTATTGAGTGATGTGAGAGGGCCCAACCCACTGTGGGTGGTGCCACCCATGGGCAGGTGGGCCTATGTTGTATAAGGAAGCAGGTTGAGCAGGGGCCAGGGGAGCAAGTCAGTAAGCAGCGTTCCTTCATGGTCTGTTCTTCAGCTCCTCCCTCCAGGTTCCTGCCCTGAGTTCCTACCTTGGGCTCCCTGATGAACTGTAACTGGGAGAAGATGTAAGATAAAATAAACCCCTTCCTCCCCAAGTTGGTATTGATCAGAGTATTTTGTCACAGCAATGGAGAAACAAACAAGGACACTTTCTAATAAGATGTTATCCTAATAAGAATCCCCATGACATATTTCACAGAATTAGAAAAAGAAAGTCTTCAAATTTGTATGGAAGTACAAAAGACCCTGAGAATAGCCAAAGCACCCCTGAGCACAAAGAGCAATGCTGTGGGGATTACTATACCAGATCTCAAAGTATACTACAGAGCTATAGTCATAACACTGGCACAAAAATAGACACATAGGTCAATGGAACATCATTGAAGACCCAAACCTGAGTACACACAATTTTGGCTACCTAATATTGACAAAGGTGCTGAGAACACACAATAGAGGTAAGACAGCACCTTCAACAAATGGTGCTGGCAAAACTGGATCTCTACCTGTAGAAGAATGAAACTAAATCCTTGTCTTCAACCTTGCACAAAAGTCAACCCCAAATGGATCAAAGGCTTAAATGTGAAGCCTGAAACTCTGAAACTGTTAGAAGAAAACCTTGGCAATAGTCTACAAGATGTAGGTGTAGGGAAGGATTTTTTAAACCAGACATCAATTGCTCAGGAAACAAGGTCAAGAATCAACAAATGGGACCTCATTAAATGAAAAAGCTTCTGTACAGCAAAAGAAACAATCAAGAAAGTAAAGAGAACACTCACAGAATGGGAAAAAGTCTTCACCAGGGACACATCTGAGAGAAGTTTAAAATCCAGAATATATAAAGAACTCAAAAAACAAAGAACCAAGAAAACAAATGACCCAATTAAAAGATGAGCTAAAGAGCTAAACAGAGGGTTCTCAAAGGAAGAAATAAAGATGGCTAAAAAACACATTTAAAAGTGTTCAACATCGTTAGCAATTAGGGAAATGCAAATTAAAACCACTTTAATATTTCAACTTATCCCAATCAGACTGCCTAAAATCAAGAGAACAAATGATACAAATATTGGTGAGATGTGGAAAAGAGAAAATGCTCATTCACTGGTGGTAGGATTGCAAACTCATGCAACTCCTATGGAAAGCAGTGTGGAGAACTCTTAAAAACCTAAAAATGAACCTACCATATGACCTGGTTATACCGCTCCTCGGCATATACCCAAAGGACTCATCCGATTGGAGAGACATTTGTACAACCATGTTTGTTGCTGCTCTTTTCACAATAAGTAAGAGGTAGAAGCAACCTAAGTGTCCCTCAACAGATGAGTGGTTAAAAAAATGTGGTACATTTACACAATGGAGTTCTACTCAACAGTAAAGAAAGATGAAATAATGGAATTTGCAGGCAAATGGATGGATCTAGAAACTGTTATACTAAGTGAAGTAAAAAAAAAAAAAAAAAAAAACAGGTGTATGTTCTCCCTCATTTGTGGATCCTGGCACCAAATCATTATAAGTGAGCGCATATCCTGATGTAACTACAGGAATCAGGAATATGGAAGGCAACCAGAGGTAAAGGGAAAGAAGGAGCCAGAGATAGAAGAATAGTAGGAGAAAGGTGTTACTAAGGGAGAAATATGGAAAAAGGGGGTAGTTAAAGGTGAAGGGGGGAAGAAGGGCTATACAGAGAGCTATGGGAATAAAGGGGAAAATCTCCTGATACACAGTAAAAAACCAAACCAACCAAACAAACAAAAGGCCTTAAGCATAGAAGGAACACTACAGGGATGGAATAAAGCCCTACCAGAACCCATATGGTTGTTAAATGAAAATCTCAGAGCCAGAGCTGGGTTACTCCACTGTGAGCCATTGGCAAGAGGGGCCCTAGAGTTCCCCCAAAACAAAGACCATTGCTAATAATGTTGGTAGTATACCAGAAGTGGATGGTAACCTATTGCTGAAGACACTGCATGATGTGAGCCAGGAGAGGGAGAAATCAAGGTTGGACTAAGCTGGAAACTCCAAGTCACTGGATGTGTGGCTTTCATGGTTTTAGAAGGTGACATGAAGATGGCTGGGGGAGAATTGTTCCCTATAATTCTGTTTAACATAGGACCCCATGTGCTGCACTATCAACATGCCAAACAAAATGTTCCAGCTGGTGCAATAGTGATGTGCCTAGTGTATGCACAACCAGCAAATTTTGGTTGGATATATTTCCCATTTCTAGAGGTGGAACACACATCTGGTACTGTATGTACATCAGGCCAACCCCTGTGGTGAGAATATAGGCCCCAGTAGGAATCCACTGCAATTGTTTTGTTAGATGGATGTGATGCACCTACTAAAGTGCCATCCAAGCATTTGTGTTTACATCCATAGGTTAAGTTATAGCAGCCACTGTTTAGATGTCTTTCCTTCTTGCTTTTTGTGTTTTTAGAGTAGATGGAATCCCTCTGAAATGGGCCAACAGCCCATGGAAAACAGATGACACAGAGACCTGAAAGTTCAGTGCCTTGCCACAATGGGAGGAAAATCATCCCACACCTATCACCCCCTCAAAGGCTCAAGGACTTTTGTGGAAGAGGTTGGTGGAAAGAATGTAAAAGCTGGAGGAAGGGGTACAGTGCTACCTGAAAGTGTCCTCTGACCACTAAGCCAGGAAGCTATAGTCACACCTCCTTCCCATGCTCATCAAGGAGTTGATGGGGTAGTCAGTTATCCCTCCTACCCAATCAGTCAATCTTAGCTGCATGTGGGGGAAGGGCTAAGGATCTATAAGCTGAAAATGTCATGAGGCACCTCTCTCTCCATTTTATGCAGCTGTTGGGAAGTCACAGTATTTGAGTGTGGACTTTCCAGTGCAGCTGTAAATGGGGGGGGTGCCCACTCTTCTATAAATAAACCCCCACCCTATGCTCTGTTAGCAAGCCCAATAAACTCATTACGATTAAAAAAAAAATCCCTTCATTATTCCACCAAAGTTTACCCCAGGTTGTCAAATCCTTTAGTCTTTGATTTCTTATTCCTATTTCCTCACCTTAAACTTCATTGTATATATATTTTTATATAACCTGCTTCAAGTTATTTCCGGAAAAACATGTTAAAAATTGCCTCTCTTTGGAATAAAAAAAAAAAAAGAAGAGAAAATGTCACTCTTACGTCAAGGTCTACGATCCATTTTGAGTTAATGTTTGTATATGATGTGAAACAAAGTCCCAACTTCATTCATTTTCATATGGATATCAAGTTGTCCTAGTATTTTTTGTTGGCATAAGATCCTTTTAACTTTATCAGTTGTAACTTTTATCAGTTTAACTTTTATCAGTTGTATTAATTAATATTAATTATAATACTATTTTCCTTCTCCATGTAGTTGCCTATTCTTGTAGAAAACCTTTTTGAACACTGTAATTAGAAAAAAAAAGTCTTTTAAATTGAAATTCCAAGTTAGTAATGAATGACGAAAGTAGGTTGTTCAATTGCACCTGGTCATTTACTGTTATATAATACAGTACTAAGACCTTAACATTGTGTCATTTAATATTAATTCTCCATTGACATTTATAGAAGGTGAGAGAAAGGGGTGTTTATCCTATATGATCCTCTTTTGTGATTTTACAATGACATTTTATTGCAGCCTGTGCTTGTGGTATTATATTGTAGCCTGTTTAAGTGATGCTATAAATACAAACTTGAAATGGTAAATTATTTCCATAGACTACTGTAATAATTTGATAGATAATATAGGAAATGTAAGAAAAAGTATAAAAAATAAGCTAAAGAAGGGACTGGAGAGATGGTTCAGCAGTTAAGAGCACTGCTCACAGAAGTGTGAGCAGAAGACAAAGGTTCAGTTCTCAGCATCCATATGGCAGCTGTGTCCATAACTCCAGTTCAGGGGATCCATAGCCATCTTCTGGTCTCCATGGGCATTACATAACATGGGTGCACTTACTTATGTGCAGTCAAAACACACATACACATACTCATACACATAATGTTTAAAAAACAATTATTTAAAAAGTCAAAAGGAAAGAAAAAAGTCCTACCTAATTGGAACTCATAGCACTTACTAAATTATGTACATAAATACTTCCTTACCATGGAAAGTAGGGTAAACAGAATGTAAAACAGAGACCTTTCCAAATGTAAAAGGGCCACATGAAGATTGGAAATATTTAATTTTAAAAGTGTGACTTTATACAGCATCCATATAAGTGTGAATTGTAAGATACAACTATTTATTTTTTATTTATTTATTGAGCTTTTAAAATTTCATACATTTCTCACACAAATCCAGACACCCTCCCCCATCCATGCCTTCCCCTATTCCCCTACTGAATCCTATGCATTCTGCTGAGTCCTGTTCATTCAGGTGTTTGTACCAAAATGCCCTCCAGTATAAATGTAATGTGTCCACTGGAGTCTAGTCAGCCCATTCAGTGGTTGTATGTAAATCATAGTCTCCCTCACCCAGTGGCAATCAGTCTCAAATGGTTCTCAATCTAGTGCTGGCCTACCACCTATTTTTCACCTCCCCTTTAGGCCCTTGTTTAATTGAGGTGACATGGGTCCTGCGCTCAATGCCACCACTGCTACAGGCTCACATGAGCAAGCCTCTAGTGGCCTGGGAGCCTCCACCTCCCTATGTTTATGAACAAGCCCTAGCTCTTACAGTCTTTCTGCCTCCTCTTCCACAATGGTTCCTGAGCAGTGGGTGAGGTTCCACGTGGGATCCTGTCCTGTCCTACTCTGTACAGTCTCTTATTCTCCTATGTTCCATTATCCTTAGTTGTAAAGATTTGACTGCAGATGTGTCACCTAATACTGGCCATCTCCCAGGTGTATTTTCTCTGTGCCTGACCAGTAGCCTCTATCTGTTGCAAAAAGAAGTTTTTTGTTGAGTGCTGTATGGCATGCTTGTCACTCTAAGGGAGGTCTCTTCTATCTAGCACTGCGTTCCCTGCCAAGGAGCTCCCAGGTATACATACGCGTTAATGTTCAGACACTCTGTATGAATTTCTCATAGGCTTTCTAGGGCATCACTTTCCCCTCTAGGTTTCCTAGCCCCTGAGATTCACTCATCTCCGCTCTTTTTGCCCCCATCCAGCTTCCCTCCTCCCTCCCTCCCTAGTCACAGTGCCCCTATTATCCCCACCCTCCCACAATACCTCTTGACTCCCACCATATTTCCTCTCCTGACTTCCCTCCCTTCCCCACATCATGGCCCCTTGCATGTCCCTCCCTTCTCTCCTCCCTGCAGATTACTCCCACTTTTTATTATGTCCTCAAACTAAGGGCACCCAGATTGTAACAGGAATATTTAGACTTCCTGGGTCTACATAACCCCATAATTATAAGAAGAAATGTCAGCAAACTATCTCAACTTTAAGAATATATTATTTTATTTATTTTCATAGTCATTAAATCTGTTGCTTTCCTGAGCTCATTTCTGAAGTTGATATCTGGAAAAAAAAAAAAAAAAAGACTACACTTTCTTAGTATAAACGCTGTGCATTAAAAACTATTAAATTATTCAGCTGAATTTATAGAACATAAAATAAGCCCAAACTCTGTCAGATGAGCTTTTGATCTGAGGACTGAGGGAAGAAGGAAATTTTTGACCAATGCTGAGTTCTAGCAACATTTCTGATTAAAGTAATGATAATGAAATTCCACACCAAGCCACAAAGCCTTGTGAATATGCTTCAGAATCACATTTACACTCAATGAATTCAAATTAGTTACTCTCATCAGTCAAATAGCAGAAACAAAAGTTGAAGTCGTAATCTCCTTTGTCAGCATATTGATTGATCAACTCTGTAACAAAAATCGGCAGGGACATGGTTATACCAATGACTCGGGGGAGGGCGTGATTCCTGTTTTGTTAAGCTGCCCACTAAATTTAGTAACATGCACCTTAAAGTTCTTGAAATAGAAATGTTGTCCACAAATAGGAACCCAATCAATGTTTTTCCTTATTATTTATTTTTAACTTCATACTTACAAACAAAAAATAAAAGCCAAGAGAGTTATCTCCCAACTGCAGACTAGGGACTAAGCCTGAAACACTTTTACATTGCCTTTTAGGCTTTTACAACTTCCTCCATGTTTATTACATTCTTTTATAATGTCAGCATTCCTATAATACTCCAAATTTCTAAAAAGAAAGCACACATATGTCTCTACAGTTAGCAAGAAAATATTAAGACTAGGGCCATGATCTGCTCCCAGCCATCTTTAGAGATGAGTAGAGAATGGGACTTCTGGGGATAGAAGCAGTGGGACAGAAATAAAGAGAAAAGGAATGCAGACAAGAATTGGCCTACAATTCTCAAGTCATATACTATTTAAAATAAAGCCATAAGGCCCAATGAAATTATGTCTCATGAGTATCCACCATGAGTCACCATTACCATGAGTTCCTGGGGCCTGCTAGAAAGTAGAAGAAAGGTACTTGGAAAATATCTTGGGCCAGAGACTGGGCCCAGCAGAATCCACAGAAAAGCCTGCTTGTTTCATGTTGCTCCCACCAGTCAAAGTCTCTTGAATCAGACACCAGTAGCACAAGCCATAAAATAGTGTAACACAAGTGATGGCCGTACATCACCCTGGTTTCTGACAGACTCAGTTATATCTCCTTTGAGAACCTGTAATTGTCCTTACTGTCTTTAGACTCCTCTGATTACACATAGGATGGTTTCTACACACACACACACACACACACACACACACACACACATTTGTGCCTGAGTTGAATAATTCACCTTACTTCATATTACCTGAGAAGATCAAGAAACTGTGTGTTAATAGGAAGGGCTCCAGATTGGTGCCTCTAGGGGCAGAGCCTGCACAAACAGAAAAGCCAGAACCTAAGATCTTATGAAAAACCCAAGATCTTATGAAAAACATGCCATTTTAGGATATCAGTGAAGTGAATTGTAGTTGGCTTCTTCTGAATTCTGGGTTTAATTCCAAATAAAGCAAAACTCCCTACATCCTGAGCAGAGCAAGTCTGTGCATGTGGCCTTGATGTCTTCTCCCTAGGCAACCACCTCTCTCACCTTGGGACATCACAGCCAAGTTGCCAAGGATGTGTTTCCTTGCATGAAGGGGCTGATTCATGAAACATAGACTTGCACATCTGGGTCACACTGTGCCCTGGATTTTAAGAACACAGCAAGAGGCTGGGTGTGGACTGTACATTGCAGTGCTGCCCCTGACTTGTGTCAGCATGTCTTGGTATTTAAGCAAAGATGAAGTGTGTGTTTGTTTGTATGAAGAAAATTCAAAAAGAAATAAAATCATATTTAAGCCTCTTCACTGACAGGAAAGTCGAATCTGGTCAACATTTGAAATTGATCATTTTAAAAAGCTCTGATGTTAGAATACTAGTCCTAAAACAATCCTTTTCATGTACTATATATGTCATTTGATTAAACTTTAGAAGCCTACTGCAAGGTAGGATTTTATCTAGTCTACAAATGTAAAATGACTTTTAAAGACATTTCTGATCAATAATAAAGCTAAAAAAAGAGTAGTTTCTTAGCCTCTGTGAAAATGGTAAAAGGCAAACTTACTGTGTTTTCCTTAAAAACACATTTCCTAGGAATAAGAAACAACTGACTTTGTGGTTATGCCCTTCAAAGTTTTCAAGAAAAATGAATCAGAACAGCAGTTTTAAGGAATTCAGTCAAAAACAATTCTGGTTTATGTACCCTTTTGTTTACGTTATCTTTATTAGCATCTTTTTAAGGACAACTTTAGATTTGTTTGTTTAAATTATGAAGATAGTACAGAAATTCCTATATGCCCCCTACTTAATCTTCTGAGGTTAATGAATATCAACACTTTAATCTTAGAGCTTAAGCTTTATTCAGATTTCCTTAGTTTTTGCCCGATGTCCTTTTTCTACACATTGCATTTACCCACCATGATTATATTTCCATAGCATCTTCAAAAATACGGCAGTTTCTCAGACTTTCTACTTTTTAAATGACCTTGACAACAGTCAGGGGTACTTGTATTTCAGAGGTATATATGCAGATAGTTATTTTGTAGGCTCCTCAACTGAGATTCTCTGAAGCTTTTCTCATAGTTAGACTGGTTTACATATTGGGGGACTACCATGAAGTAATATGACAACTTCATTCCATTATATCAAGGATACTATCAGCATGTCTTAGCACTGTCAATATTGATCTTGATCACCCATCTAAGGTAGGGTTTGTCAGGATAAATGCCTTTTGGAAATTTTGTATAATGGTATAGCATAATCTTTCCTTAAATATTGCATTTGATTTTAAACATCATTTGTTCAGGTAGTAGTACCATTATTATTAGCTACCAACTGTTCTGGTCATAATATATTAAAGATGATATTGCATATTTAGGAGTGAGATGGGGGATTACATAATAGGAAAACTTATTTAGCGAGTTTTAAAGTTCATCATGTGTACAATTCCTGAGTAAAAATTGATATGATCAGTTCTTTCCTAGTGTATTGGATTTTTCAAAGCATGTTGCAATCATTCTGGATACTTTTTCCTAGAATCTCTATGAGGGTAGACTTTGGAGTCAGAGACTTGCATTTGATTCTGAGCTTAGCTGCCTGCTATTACCTGACCTTTGGAAAATTCTTTGGATCACCTCATCAATAAAATGAGTGTAGATATCACAGACTTTATATGTAAAAACTATGGAAGATCTCAACCAAGCTTATCAAATACATATGAGACAATCTCTTTAATCTCTTTTCTCTTTCATCCAATCCTCTAAACATAAATAAAAAAAGCTCAAGATCTGGGAATTATAAGGATAACCTGATAGCACTAAAGGTGACCTTCAATCTTTTAATATAGAATAAAATTGGTCTGTCTCTCTCTCTCTCTCTCTCTCTCTCTCTCTCTCTCTCTCTCTCTCTCTGGACTTGAAAGTACCTGATCATATGTGTGCCACAGTGCATGGGTGTGCAGATATGAGGACAACTTTCAAGAGTAAGCTCTCTCCTGGGTCCTGGGAATTGAACTCATGTCATCAGGCTTGGCAGCAAGCACCTTACCTGCTGAGCCATCTTTCCAGCCCTCGATAATCAAGATTAATCTTATAAATATCAAACAAATGTTTGATAATCAAAATTGTCTTCAAACCCATGGAAATCTTATGGGGGTAGACAAATATAGTTCCTGCATCCACCCAGATCTTAGTAGAGTACCAAGACCATGATGGTAAGAGAATCACACTTTCCTATAGTGCATGGTCATAATTCCAGACCTCTGCCTTGATTCTTTTATGCCTCTCAGAATTCTGGAGTTTTGCCACATAGTGTGTGATGCTAGTATTTAAAGGTATTCATTGTTCATAGAGCAAGGTTACTAGATGTAAGCCAGCTACTTCATATGAATACTATAGTGAAGAAATTGAAATGTCATCCAAAGACAGGGGAAAGTCTATACTAGAGATGTTCATCTGCAAAGTGAGTTTTCTGAAGACATTTCAATGATCACTTTTGACTATATTCCCTTTTTGTCTTAGGAATTAACTCCAATATAGGATACAACCCCACTGCTTGCCTTATTGTTTTATATTTAAAACAAAATTATCCATAGTAAACCTTTTTCTCCCCAGAAAATTTCTGATCTGTCACTTGCTGCTACTGTATGGTGTCAGGTGTGTTGCTGAACTCCCCTTAGCCTTGGCACACATCTATAAAATGTATGCAATCTGGTGGATTAAGTGACTATGTCTAGCACATTGATAATTTTGATGCAGTCTGAATTTTAATCCACTTTGGATAAGAGGAGTCAGTTTGTAGAATAACTGGCAAGAAACTACAGAGCATTATTAGCTCTCTACTTTTGCTGAAAAAAATTAGGCTCATCATGTCCTAGAAGGCCATTATTTTGACATTGTATTTAAGGCTAGTTGCTAATTTGACTCAGTTATTTTAGACAAGAATGTTTTCAAAAGACCTAAGTGATATTATTAACAAATAGGTTACATCTTCTCTTCACAGAGTTAAGCCTCTAATTATATGTTGAAGTGATTTATTAGTACTACAGGCTTAAACATTTCCTAACTATTAAGACTGACTAGAGACATAGGGTAACTGTCCACATGCACGGGATCTGACTGCAAAAGCACCACAGAGAAGGTGATACTTGGTGGATGAGTCACAAGGAATGGCTCAGAGAAAGGTATTAATTAGCTTAATAGGAAATTATAACAAGTAAAATATGGGTTAAGTATCAGTGAATTTCCCTTAAGGACATGCTTCCTATGATAGTAGAAAAGAGTCTTCTGAAGGATGTGATTAAACCTTCTAAGCTTAAGACCTTTAAAACGAGACTGAACAGAGTCCCTATGAACATACCAGAGAGAAGAATCCTACCTTAGCTGGGGGTGGGGTTGTGTTAGGTGATCTAACAGCCTTTGACACTGTTAAAGGCCTGGAGTGGCTGGTCTACCCACTAATTGAATACATTGTAAACCATCCATTAAATACAGGATTCTTTCCCTGGAAAATATAGCTGCCATTCCTGTTTGCGTTGTTT
>NW_008357584.1:1880234-1888153 GCF_000622305.1 Nannospalax galili | reverse complement strand
TTTTTTTTTTTTTTTTTTTTTTGTGGCGGGGGGTTCAAATCTTCCAGTGTCATTGATATTAAAATAAACTCCACAGAAGTCTGCTTTCATTTAAGGAAATTTTATTCCTTAAGATAAACAAATACTGATTTCTGTTCTTTCACAAATAACATTGCTTTATTAAATGAAAAACTGACTTCTTTGTGCTTAGTTCTTTGATTTCTTGCTTAGTGGAGCATTATTAGTTTGGCATCATCAAATGAGCAGGGATGTGTTTTGTCTTCCATAAACACGATGTACTAAGAGACATGATGGGTTGAAATATGGTTATATCTATTGCTATTCTAAGTCCACTGAGGAGAGAACTCACAAAGGCCTATGGTCTTATTTTAGGTTCCACCTATGACAAATACAAATAAGCTGCTCTCAACCTAGATAACATTGACCATGGTACTCTTCCCAGGCACACCCTGGTTTGAACCTACTCCTATCTTGAACGAGACTGGTGAGCTATATAGAGTGATTTCAGGAATGCTGGAAAATCCTCCCTATCTGTCTTCTTGCTGAGATCTGAACCAAGCATCATTCTTAAATTAACAACCCATGATTCCCTCTGCTCCCTCCACCATCCTACCCTGCACTGCCTGTCCCTTCTATCTACTTCTCCCGATCTCCCTCTTAGGTTCTCAAAATGAGTATCGTCACCCTTACTTTGTCTGCACCTGAAACCCAGCACATGTTGGCACTTTGTTCTCACACACAGTTCATTTAACACACAAGTCCTTATTTCATTTCAATCCATTCCCAAATATGTTGAAAATCACCTACTTTTTAAAACTGCTTTAGTTTGATCCACATTCACCCTCTTTCCTGGATCGATATCCTAAAAGGGAGATAAGTTAGGAAAAGTAGGGAAACAGAAGTCATTAGGACTGGGGACAGAAAAGAGAATCTCAGGCAAGAAAAATCATATGAAAAAAAGCTATTGAGATATGACTAGATAAAAGATGCTCATGAAATACTGAGTGTATCATATGATTAGAGTGGAGGATATGTGCTGTGTCAATGAATGGTGAAATAGTAACATCTTTGAAAGATAAGAAAAAGACCTTAAATACAGTTGTAGTTGGGGATAGTGACCCATTCATCACTTTGGAACAGATGAATAGCATGACAAAAGTGGTTATTTAAGGAAGAATCATCTGGGAAATGTGTACAGGAAACATGGGTAACAATGACACTACTGTCACCAAAAGCCACCAAGAGGTGAATAAGAAGATGTGATAGGATGCCTTACTGAGTCCAGTATGCACTCCTCTCTCAAAGCCCCTATCTTCTGACCCTTGGCTCTAGACTTGGCCAGGTGATTTGCTTTGGCTGCTATAATGCAAGTGTGTGTGTGCATGTGTGTGTGTGTGTGCGTGTGGGTGTGTGTATGTGTGTGTGTACTATGAACAAGAATTCCAGAAGCATTTATAGTATTGTGTGACTGGGCGGACTCCATCTTCACTAAGAGAAGACATCTTGGCTAATCCGTGGAGAGCAAGCCCAAGAGCTGCTGAGCCACTGCTACACCCAGCCATAACCGGTTAATCCCAGCCAGCCCACAAACATGGTAAATGCTAAACATTGTTTTAAGATTGAGTTTTGGAATATTTGTTCTGTAGCAATAGTAACTGTTACAGGAAATTAGGATGTGGTAGTGTGACAGAAAGAACTGAGGAAAGGATTCTGAGATATACTTTGAAGGTCAAAGTCCTTTGGTGATGAGAGACTAGGGTTGAACATTCAAAAATTAATTTAAGTTTTTAAATCTGAAGTCAAACAGAAATGATTATATTTCTGTGGCAGAGAAGATAAGGGAAAATTTTTTATTTGTTGAATTTGAAGTGGTAATAGAAGATGTGAGGAAATAGGTGTAATACAGAATCAGAGATAAGAGGCTTCTTGAATCAGAGGACCGAGATGATATTTTTTGGTCATGATTTGCTATGGACTAGATCACATTACCATATGTTTGTGGCTGGCTGGGATTAACCAGTTATGGCTGGATATAGCAGTGGCTCTGCAGCTCCTGGGCTTGCTCTTCACAGATCAGCCAAGATGTGTTCTTCTCTTAGTAAGGATGGAGTCCTGCCCAGCCACACAAATTCCTATTTGAAGCTTTGACCTGCAGTGTAGTTGCGTTTGGAGACAATGTCTTTAGGAGATACTTAAGGTTAAATTGTATCTTAAGGTTGATATTCTACTCCAGCCAAACTGGTGGCCTTATAAGAAGAGGAAGACACCAGAGATCTGTCTCCTTGCATGCACTCAGAGAAGAAAAGGCCACAGGAGGACACAATGAGCAAGTGACTGTCAGCAATTCATGAAGGCCTCAGCTCTGACCCTGTTGACATTCTGATTTTGGATTTTTAGCCTCCAGAATTGTGAGAAAATAAATTCCTGTTATGTAAATCCCCCAATCTGAAGTATTTTGCTTTGGTAGCCTGAGCTGCCTGATGGAATTCTACAAAATGTGAAGAAGGGAGGAGGAGGGAGGAGGAAGGAGGAGGAAGAAGGAGGAGGAGGAAGATGAGGAAGGAGGAGGGAGGAGGAGGAGGAGGAGAGGAGAAGGGGGAAAGAACCAAGGCTGTGAATTGAAAATGTTCACCTGAAGTCCCTGCAGCTATGAGGGAGCAAAGGCAAACTATGCAGTAGTAGTGTCAGATATGGAGAGTAGATCATGAGCCTAGAGTCAACGTGAGCTTGGTTGATCTTTCCTCCCTATTGGAGGAAGGATCACTTAACCCTTTTACTCCACTGCTAAATTTTTAAAAATGGTAGTAATAAAGATTCCCATGTTCTGTGGTCATTAGAAATAGGTAAAGATTCATATACAGAAAATGCTTAATAGTATGAACAGCATATAGTTATCTATAACTATATGGAAGGTATTGCTTCAAGACCTATGATGTGTATTCAGTGTTATCGAACATAAAGATGATTATAATGTAACATGATAAAGCAATTCATTAGATTATATAGGAGGGTAATTTAGTGGTTTGAGAGTTTTATTCAATGACCCGAGTCTTTGGATGTGAGTAGAGGTGTGTGGAAGAAGGAAGGACACCAGTTTGCTGAACAGGAGTGTGGGCAAAACAGCCATAACAGTGATTTCAGTGGACCAACTAGAGTTTAGGAGTGTGCATTCAGGTAAAAATGCAGCAGAACTAAAGCAGAAAAGACAGTTCAAGCAACTAAGTCTAAGGTCTGGTTGTCTTGTGAATAAAGGGGGAAACACAACTATATGTGATGGTAATTGGGAAAGGTAAATCAGTAGATTATTATTGCCAAACTGCTCATAGAGCTTTAGATTCCAGGTTTGTGTAAGTATAGGAAAAATTGCTCCCATTGGCATAAGCAGTCTCTGGTGTTTATTCTGTCATGATAGACAGTTTCTTGGTCCATCTGCTGTTTGCTTCATGGACCTGTCCCTGCAGTTTGGTACAGTTTGAAGCCTGGGAAGATTCACATAATCCTTTATAGATGATGATTTCACTGTCTTGGCTGGCCATGGAAGAGTCTAGGTAGACAATGGAGGACAGGCACAAGGCAGGCTCTTGGCAAAGGCCAAGATTAATGGACTCTGACTCTCATTTCAAATTTATCACTTGGATCGGGGTTGAAAATAATTTTTCTTTATAACAGCTTTGGAAATATCTGAACAAGAAAATATAAAGTGAACTACTAGCATTATTGTTTCTAAGGTGCAGTTAGTTAGGTATATTCTTTTCCTTTTGGGGGTAAATTTCTTTTTCTATTCATTGTGTGTGCAGTTTGCTTTGTGCATTTGCATTCGCAGAGCCCCTTATTTGGTGAAATCCTTCTTTTGGAAAGTGTACTGGCAGTTAATTATCTAGTTACAAAGAAAGGAGGATGATGTCATTGAAAATCACTTATTCTTGTGGATTTACATAAATTCAGAATGCAAATAAAATAACATTTTTTGAATAGTTCCCTGCACATTTTCAGTTTAGGAGGAAAAAATTTGACTGTAGATTTCTGGTTTTGTTTTGTTTTGTTTTTTGGTTTTTGGTTTTTTTTTTTTTTTTTGTAAACTATGGATGATTTGGATGGACTAATCTGGCTGTCTTTATTCAATTATCAGGCTTGCTTCTGGAAAGAAGTGCATTAAGGGTAAAAATCAGAGGGGACATTATAATTAGAAAAGCAAAGAAAATCATTATAGTGTTTTGCTTATTAGGCTACCTTTTGTTGGAAAATTGCATGCCAACATTTTGATTTCAGAGTCAAATCAGTCATTCTTATTTAAACATAATCCTTGGACTATGGTGGAGAGTGTTTTTCCCTGCTCTTTCACCAAACTTGGTGCTGAAAATCTTTTATTTGAGCCCCACTGTGTGGGTTCATATTGTGGGCAAACAATTCCTATTATTTTTCAAGCAAAAAGGAGAGAGAAAAAGTAGAGGGGAGAGAGAGAGAGGGAGGGAGGAAGAGGAGAAGAAAGAGGAGGAGGAGAACAGAATAAATGAAAAATTTCCTACATTCTAGATGCCAACAATCTTTTTAAAGTCCAACTTGCCATATTAACCCTAGGTATGTTCTTTCTCAAATAACTGCTACAAGAGAAAATCCAGAAAGAAACATCATCAAAAAGCCTACTGAAAAATTACACATACAATATCTCTACATGAGTCCATGTATATAGCTGACAGCTGTATAACAAGAAACAGTGCCAGCCAGGTAAAACCTCTCTTTGAGTTGTTGGTCAGGGTAGTTCAAGAGACTCCCAAAATTACAAAGGCTATTACCACACCCTTGATTGCCTATCAGAACTTGAAGGTAAGACCCTACTGCTGAAGACAGAACATATACAGGACTTAGAGCAATGGAGTTGGAACTGACCTGGAAGTCACCTCCATGAAGGCTAGCTCTCATAGTTTTGGAGCACACTATGCAAACTGCTACAGGAGAACATCAGTCGATGGTCTAGCCCCAGATTTAAAGCCTAATAACCACAACAATGACCAGCACAGCAAACTATATTGATGCATTAGTGGTACTTTTATCTTGGGAGTAATCAACAACTACTTAATTAAACTTAAAGCCCACTCAATGGGAGGGAACTCAGGTGTGGTAGTGTAAACACAGCTAAATACACATGGCTGGAGAGGTCATAGATCTTAGAGAAAACCCTAAGGCTGTCACATTCATAGACAAATGTAATTTTTTACTATATGCTAAATATGGATCCTTATATTTGCAGACAAGTATGCCAGTTACCACTAATCAAAGAAGCTTCTTTAGCAACAGACACAGACAATTACAGAGTTCTGCAATTGGTCACACACAGAGAATAAGTCTCCATGAGATACCCAACCCTAAGTAACATCTACAATGGAATCTACACCTAAGGCTCATGGAACATAGTGGAACAAAGGGTAGAGAGACTACTAATGCATCTCTAAACTTCCATTAATGAAGCTCCCTTATGTAACAGAAGACAATGAACACAAAAGGCCACAAATGGCCAACACATAGAGAATAAGTCTGTAGAGTGTGGGACCCTAGACAGGACTGCTTTATTAAACTTCACCCACCCAGGACTCAGGACCATTGTGGAAGAGGGAGTGAAAAGATTGCGAGAGCTATGGGAAGAAGTGCATGACCATATGGAAATAGGGTCTTAACAGGCTCCTGGAACCTTGTTCATATGAACCTATAGCAATGGTGTCAGCATGCATAAAACCCATGCAAACTCAAGCAGACAAAAACCCAGCACAGAATTGGGAAAATGGGCAGCAGACCCTATCTTAGTTGAAGAACTATTGATAGGTGATTACTGCTGGGTGAGGTAGAGTTGACCTTCTTTAAGGGAGAGATTTTAAATAGAATGACTAGACTCCAGTGGATGAACTTGCCCTAAGAGACATTTGGGTAGACTAACTTGACTGGATAGGCCTTAAGACATATGACAGAATACATGAAATCTGGTGGGGCAGGTTATGGGGGGGGGTCTGGATGGGGGAGGGGGTATAAAGATGATTAAGATGTTTTGTATGAAATGCACAAAAATTTACATAAGAAAGAAATGTCAGTTTGGGTTTTTCATTCATCTGTTGAAGTAAATCATAGTCTCCTGTTTGGAGTGATTATGAATAAAGTTGCTATAATTTTTTTTAAAAACCTGCTATAAAACTGTGAATATCCTGTTCTGCCATTGTAGGGTTAAGACTTTCTGGGAGAAAGAATCAGTCTTAATATGCTTTTTATGCACATTTTCTAAGCAAATCCAGTTGCACATTTAGTAGCTTTCAGAAAGTAGTGGTTGGTTGGTCCTCTGAAAAAGCTGAACAAATTACTGATTTCCTCTTATATATATCATGGCCTATAGAGTCTGATTTTTGTCCCCAAATGGAGTTCAGTGTGGGTCCATCCACTGGACCCATCAAGAATCCCATCTCTGTAAAACACAGTTTTTTCCCCCTCCTAGAAGTGTTCAATTGCCAAAAGTTCCCTAGGTTGGGTTGGAATTTCCTACCTACTTTCCATGTCTATGCTGGGTTTTTGTCTCATTTGAGGTTGCCTAGGACTTATGCATGCTGTCACTACTGCTGGGAATTCATATGAGTAACTGAACAGGTGTCTTTAGAAGTCTCTGATTTCTTGTGGTCATCCACCCCTTTTAACTCTTACAATCTTTCTATCTCCTCTTCCACAATGATCCCTGAGCTTTGGGGGGCAGATGTTTGAAATAGGTGTCCTATTCAGGAATGAGCACTCTGCAGCCTCTTTTATCTGCACATTTGCCAATTGTGGGTTTCTGTGTTAATCACCATCTTCTGCATAAGAAAACTTCTCTGGTGAGAGTTAAGAGATGTATTCATCCTACGTGTAGAGGTTGCACTGAAGATGTGTCACTTAGGGTTAAGCATCTCACAGACACTTATTCTCTACACTCTATAATAGTCTGCATCCATTGCAAAAAAGAAGCCTATTTGATGAGGGGTGAAAGGTCCTCTTGTCTGTTAAGATGAGGATGCATATTTAGAATAAATTGTAAAAAGAACTTATGTAGGTCTAGGGATGTTACAAAAGTAGGTTTTTCTCTAGAACCTATGACCTCTTCAGTCCTTTATATTTGGCTATGCTTACAGTACCACACATGAGTTCCCTCCTGTAAATACTGTTTTTAAAAGAATCTTGTTATGAGAAGGATGATGTTTTCCCTGGATAAAAATCATCAATCAAAAATGTACAAGTGGTATACTTCATAAAGACACTTGGAAAGTTGGCCACCATAGGTGCAATTTTTAAAATATCATGCCAGGAATATCAGCCAAATAGTAACATAAAAATACAAAGAGAGAGCTAGACATGGTGGCCATACCTCCAGTACTTGGGATGATTACCTGAGACTAGGAGTTCAAAAATACTCAGCATAACATAGCAAGGACTGTATCTCAAAAAGAGAAGGGAAGAAGGAAGGAGGGAAGGGGAAGGGAGAGAGAGAGAATTAGAAACAACTACTAGTTTTCTTGGCAATAACAAAAAAAAAGTCTCAAGGAATTAAGAGACAAATATTAGAAATAATAAGAAACTATAAAATTTCCTATACAAAATCTGCTTAAAAATTTTTTTTGGTTTGTTTCAGTTTTTAATTATGGATAATTGCAAGCATACAGAAAAATAGGGAAATTAGTGTTATATGTCTCTTGAAATTCAAGCAGAAATACACTAAGTAATATGTGTGTCCATTTTTTTTTATGGTGAGAGCTTCTTATTTTATTTCTGTTTTCTTTTTTTTTAATTAGAAGAAGCAATTCATTACAACAGCATTAACCTATTCAGTAACGTTTTTCTGAGCTAGGATACATCTCTTTCAAAATTGGCTGTATATTTTTAGGTTTACAGATGAATTATTATGCTTATACGAT
>NW_008357584.1:1878943-1879554 GCF_000622305.1 Nannospalax galili | reverse complement strand
CATGGGCTTGGGAGGAGCCCCTGGCTCCTTTCTTCTATCAGTTCCATCTATGTGAAGATAAGTCAAAGGTCCTGCTTGACTATTGTTGGCTACTCTTGGAAGCACGGAGGAAATGATTCCTCTGTGTTAACCCTCCGCTTTATAGACTGGACACTGGTTCAAGTCCATCTGGTGGGGTCTCCTTGGCCTCCTTGATCAAGAGGTCAGATGACCCACCACCATTACAGGACGTTTTGTGAGATGCTCATAGTCCCTGGGAACTAATCGACATAGGAGGGCAAGGAGCAAAAAGTGTCCTTTGTGTCCCTCTGACCCAATTAGTATAGATCTCAAGGTATGTCTGTTAAACTTCCAAGAAGGTTAGCTCCACCATTCTGGCATTTTTTAATTACTGTGTGTCACACAGATAAATCTTGGTTAATGACCAGTGGGTCTCAAATAAACCTTATCTAGAGATATATTTCTTGATCTGTTATGTATAATTTGTCAGTAGATTGTAGGAATAATATGGTTCCCTCTGGTTTTCGTGACTAGCTAGGCATTGTTTCTCTCTTGTATCGTCTCACCCCTCTATCATGGTTTTCCCACTTAAGGTGCCCCCACTTCCCCCC
>NW_008357584.1:1835025-1874926 GCF_000622305.1 Nannospalax galili | reverse complement strand
GAAGAAGCCCCAAGATTTCCCAGGGAGTGGATTGAGTAGCTGGGTTGTACTGGATGCAAAGGATCAGGGAAAGGAAAGGTAAGCCTCGGAGCCCCAGAAAGAGGCTGTCAGCCCCAGAAAGAGGCTGGTGGGTGTTGCAGGACCGGGGAAGTAGAGGGAGGTGAGGGCAAGGCCAGGTCCAGAAGCAGTGCTCCTGGGGCCTAAGGAAGGCACTAAGTTGGTCTGGGTGAAAAAGATCAGGAAGCAGTATTGGTTTCCCAGGTGTCTGGAGACCCACGACCAGGAATGGCACAGGGCCCAAACTAGGAGTAGAGAACAGCGGGGGAGATGGAAGGGTGAATGGGGCTGGGGGAGTCAAGGCGCGGAGGGCTTCGCGATAGACTTACCCCAAGAGAGGCCTGAGGGAAGGAGAGCAGGCTAGGAGAGTTAGCCGTTGGTGCAGGTCCAGTGAAGCAGAGAGAGGTGAGGGCGGGGCCAGGTCCAGAAGCAGTGCTCCTGGGGCCCAAGGAAGGCACTAAGTTGGTCTGGGTGAAAAGGATCAGGAAGCAGTATTGGTTCCCCAGGTGTCTGGGGACCCAAGACTAGGAATGGCACAGGGTCCAAACTAGGAGTAGAGAACAGCGCGGGAGATGGAAGGGTGAACGGCGCTGGGGAAGCCAAGGCGCGGAGGGCTGAGTGATAGACTTACCCCAAGAGAGGCCTGAGGGCAGGAGAGCAGGCCAGGAGAGTTAGCTGGTGGTGCAGGTCCAGAGAAGCAGAGCTGCTTAAAAATTTTAACCAGCAATATTTAGCAAAGCTACAAAAAGAAGGTACTATTTATAGTAACAATCAAAACTACAGGACCTAGGAACTAACAGCTATATAAAGAATAAAACTTCATGGAAAAACTTTCAAACTGTATTAAAAGCCCAGGAGAAAGTCTGAGTAAATAGATAAAATGTCTACTTATTACATAACACCTTTTTTCCTAATATCAACATCAAAATGTTAATATTCTAACAAGATTATTTAGAAATTTAACCAACAGAACATAACATTTATGGAAGAATAGAAATCCTTAAATTGGTAGCAAGTAACTGAAAATAGATTGTTGATACACAGATTTTAAGACATGCTGCTGATTCATAGCAACACAAAAACGTTGACATTTGTGCAAAGTAAATAGACAACTGTGGTGGAACAGAGAGTGCTTATAAAAAGAATACTGTGCACATTAAACCCAGTATTTCATTGCAGAAGCATCACAAATCAGTGAAGGAAAACAGATATTTAGTAGGTGACACTGGCTAAACTGAATTGTCATACAGAGAAAAAAATATATTTCCTGATTTCATCACAAGGAATGGCTTCTTGAATTCAAAGAAGCACAAATAGTATTATCCCAAATTGAATGCTATGAGAATACAAAATTTAAGAATTTCTGCTGAGTAAAGGGCACAGGATAAGGTTAATAAAGAAGTCATTGGAGGGAGATACGTGCTAGTTCTGAACAGAGACAGAAATTCAAGAAATTTATTTTAGAAAATAAAAATACAGAGTCACAAAAATACTTATGGCTATAAAAGTGATGCAGAATGTGGAGGAAAGCCTAATAGCTAGTGGTTTATATGAAGAAATCCTCAACTTGGCCAGTAATGGGTGTTGGCAAGGCAACAACCTAGAAGCAAGTTAAGACAATGAAATGTTGTGTTTTACCGATAAGAGAGGTAAAATTAGAAACAGGATAATATCAGGTGTTGTTGATATTTGGTGGAACAGAAATCTCAGTATTCCACTGATAGAGATGTATCACCACAGCTGCTCTATTTATATCATTAGAAACAAATATTAAACATAGAGAGATGTTTCTTTATATAGATGTATTTTCCCCTGTTGGTGACCTACCAGTCCCACTCCTGAATTTACAGCCTAGAAAAACATTTTCACAGGTCTGTAAATAGTTACATATGAGGATGTTCACATGGGGTGGTGTGTGGGAAGTGTGATTTAGAAGCCACTTAGATCCAGTGACTTAGCAAATATATAAATAAATGTAGCTGATGTACATCAGTTAGAATTCCATTCAGTAGTTAGAAGGAACATATTAAATTTATGTATATCAATATGGATAGATCTTAAAAAACACTGTGCTGAGTGATCAAAGCAATGAATACATTAGCAGTTTTCAAAGAGATGTGCATATCCAAGGGCATAATTAAACAGTTAACTGACTATTAAGCTGGCTATCAAACAGTCAGTGAGCATTGGGGTTTAAAGGGAAAACTAAAAATTAAACAAGAAAGAAGACATGCGGAAAACCAGAACTCAAGTACCACAAGTACAGTTGTGCTTCTAATGTCCAAAAGGCAAAAAAAAAATATATGTCTAGATGTCTGACTCTACCCAGCCAATGCTGCTAATAGCAGCCCCTCTCTGCAGTGCAAGTCCCCAAAATGTTTCTAGACAATGCTCATCTCCTATGGCCCCTAAATATTGGACACACACACACACAAAAAAAAATCCCGAAAAACAACAACAACAAACAAACAAACAAACAAACAAACAAATACACTGAGCCAAGCCAGGAAAACATGTCTAAGTCCTTTACTGGTAGAGTTTATAATTATTACTGTTAGAGATAGGGTCTCACTATGCCTAGAACTTGGTATGCAGACCAGGCTAGCCTCAAACTCACAGAGAGCCAACTGCTTCTGCCTCACCCTGCAGAGAGTTTATTTTTATGGCTACCCACATATCAGATCAATGAAGGCAGTTGAGCTACTTTGTGTTTTCCATTTCTCTGTTCTTACATAGGTTGCTCAGCAGTTAACACCCCACCCACCACTTTAATCCTTCACAGCTTTAAAGGATCAATAACATCAAGTGCTGAAAGGCAACTTGCAAAACTAAGGTATCATTCAAATTAATTTAGCAGAAAATGCATCCACTCTATGTACCGAACCTACTTGGCACAGATTAATTGGAGAATGGGGTGATTAAGCAGCAATTTTGATTAGTAGTTTGCCAACATGAAATTAAACTCCAAGCTCTTCCCTTGCTCAGTGGTAAGATTCTCAAGAAAGAAATGTCAAGATGTTTCATCTAAATTACTGAAAGAGAAGGTTCAGGTTCTTATTAATTCCCCAAGAAAGTGAAGAAACATAATGATTAGCTAAAGCTCTGTTACCCTTGACAATAACCCATTAAATACTCAAATATGAACATTAGACTGACTTGGTTTCATGCAATAGCTAAGCATCCTACATGCATCTTACAAGGTTATTGCCATTATTATTACCTTTTCTCAGAGGAAGAAGCCAAGTCTTAGAATGAAAAGCATTTCACAGAATATTGCATAACCACTGAATGGCCAAGTGGTGGTTTTGTTAGATGTTTCCATTATCTCACAGAAAATCCATTGCATATACAAGTAATGAGGCAAAAAAGCTAATGCAGAACTGCAAGGCTAATACCAGGAGGAAGTGGGCTGTAGGGACACAAACCCTTTCCTGGTATATCATGCAGATATAATACTTCCTACTGTCGCTGTCAAAATGCAATGTGATCCTGGCCAATTGAATGCATAATTAGAGTCAAAAATGGAGTCAAATTAATTAAGAAGATGCTGATGATACAGTATTTGAAGGCTATTCTTGCATCAGCACAGCAAATGTGATCCAAGGGTTGTAAAGAATAACAGGACAGAGAAAGAGTCAAAGGCAGGAGTCTTGGAGCATGAAAATAAGCATTTTTGGTTCTTAACTTTAGCAAGTCAGAATCATAAGGTAATCTTTTCATGACAGACAAGTATGGCCAAACCTCTCCTAGAAATGGAGTTGATACTGGAAGATGGTGGATTTTTTTTAAAAAAAATCATTATTGGAGTAGTAGACTGCTTTAAAAATCTGATAAAACCTACATCTTCTACTTAGAAAAAAAAATGCATGGGCTGGAGAGATGACTCAGAGGTTAAGATCACTGACTGCTCTTGCAGTGGCTCCAGGTTCGATTTCCAGCACCCACATGGTGGCTAACAACCGTCTATAACTCCAGTTACACACATGCAAGCAATACACTCATAACATAAAATAAAAATAATACAATATTTTTAAAAATATAAATGTGGACACATCACTTTCCATGGAATTTCATCAGTTCATTGACTATGAATGTAGCCTCTAAATTAGAAACTCTAGTTACAAATGGTCTCTATCTAGCGCTTTGTGTGTGTGTTTGTTCAACTGGTGGACAGAGGCATGAGAGACAGGTGTAAATATAAATCCTCTTTTGCAATCCAGAACTCATTGTTCAGTATGTTTTTATACACACAAGGAGGAATATGACAAGATAGCTCAAAGTAAGGGTTTTGAGAGAAAAGATGGCCGTAGGAATGAGATGTGCCCCTGGCAACTGGCCTTGGGGCCTGGGATGCACTAACTACCAAGAGACTGAAGGTATGTGATAGACCATGTGAGGAACCTTATCACCCAAGACGTTTACCTGAAAACCCCATCCACCTTACATTACATTTCTGACCTGGGTGCTGGAGAAATCATCTCTCATTAGAGTGTCAGTGATCTATAATTCTTACACAGAAATGTGCCAATGTAAGAGCCCATTCCCTTTCCCTTGTACGTGGGTTTGGGTCAGAATATGCCCAGGTTTCTTGGAATGGGATTTTCACAGGTGCTTCTATATTGATCTTAAAATTCTGAACTCAGAACTTAGCCAGTAAGAAAGAAAATAATTGCCAAGCCAAGATGGTGGTGCAGGCAGAATAATGGCAACACAAGGATGTAAAACATGACTCCAGCCCTCTCCATAATATTTATTAGAATCTTGATGCTTCTATATTGATCTCAAAATTCTGAAATCAGGACTTGGCAAGAAAGAGAGGGAAATACCTAGGGAACCAAGATGGCAGAGCCATGCTGACCTGGCTGCCCACATGCCCCATGGTCAGGTGACCATCACAATTACTCAGTGGCTCTCAAGACCTGGCTACAGTTCTCAACAACATTAGGAATCTGAGAAGTTTACAAATTTCAGAAAATAAACTAGATGACACTGGTGTAAAGTTGTCATGTGAAGCTATAATACTTCCCAACTGCCTCACAGAGAATCTTGGGTTGGAGGCCTGGGAGGTAATTTCTGTGAGGTCCTGCTGTGAAGACCTAGCTTCTAGCTTCTACTTTTACCCACAGTAGAACCCTATGGGGAATCAACCTGTTGGAGAACGCCTCAGTCCACAATGGGGTTATTGTGCTGAATGAGACCTGGAAACAGCCAAAGTGTAACCTGTGTGCAAGGACTGCCAACAATTGACTTTGATGAGGAAAACCAAGTATTTCATTTTTAAATATTTTATTATTTTTTTTATGTGAATGAATATATTGCCTGCATGTGTGTAAGTGCACCCATGTCATGCAATGCCCTCAGAGGTAAGAAGAGGGAGTTGGATTCCCCTGAAACTAGAGTTACAGATGGTTGTTAGCTGCCATGTGGGTGCTGGGAATTGAACCCAGGTCCTCTGCAAGACAGCCAGTGCTCTTAACTCCTGAGCCATATCTCCAGTCCAGGAAAACGAAGTGTTTCTGACTTCGGAAAAAAGAGAAATCCCTTCTTGACATTCCTAAGATGTGTGTAAGAGAAACAGACATTAAGAGTGGAAATCCCATTCCAAGAAACCTGGGTATATTCTGACCCAAAACCATGTACAAAGGAAAGGGAGTAGATCCTAACATTGGCACATTTCTCTGTAAGAATTATAGATTGCTGACACTCTAATGAGATATAATTTCTCTAGTACTCATTTCAGAGATGTTATGTAAGATGGATGAGGTTTTCATTTGCTAATAGAGGACAGGAAATCTGGGGGAGAGAGGTAAGGGTGGTAGGGTGAGAGTAGAGATGGGAGAGGAAGTCTGAATAGAATAAAAATTCATTGTTAGCCTTAGCCTTTGGTCTTTGCCCAAGCTTTATCTACATAGCACTTGGTACTTAAAAGTACCAGACTGATGGAACTAACCTCACTGGATGTTTAACAGCCATATTTTGAGGCCTAAACTAATCTGGTCAGAGGGACTTAAAGGACAGTTTTTGTTCCTTGCCTTCCAAGGTCGAATAAGTTCCAGGGGACTATGGAGCATCTCTCAAAATGTCCTGTAACTGTGGTGAGTCACCTGTCCTCTTGATCATGAAGGAGGCCATGGAGACCCCACCAGATGGACTTGAACACTGCAGTGTCCAGTCTACAAAGAGGAGGGTCAACAGAGAGGAAACATTTCCTCCATGCTTCCAAGTGAAGCCATCCATGGTTGAGCAGGACCTTTGATTTTTCTTCACATAGCTGGAACTGGTAAAGGAAAGGAGCCAGGGGCTCCTCCTAACCCCATGTAACCTCTGAGGAACAGATCCTCAAATGACCTTAAGAGTAAAAATAAATTGGTTTATCTGGCCCAACCACATGGTCTTAAACACCCAAAATAAAAGTATAACCAAAGATTAAAGATATTAATACAATTCTTTAAAGAGTCCATGTGTATAGCTAAAGGCTACATAACAAGAAACAATGCCAGACAGGAGATACTTTCCTTTGAGTTGTTGGCTAGGGTGGCCCAAGAGACTCCAGACAGTAACACTGCATAGAACTGGGAAAATGAACAGCAGACCCCAATCTTATCTAAAGGAATATTGGCAACAGCTTGCTGCTAGATGAGGAAGAGCTGATCTTCTTAAAACAAGGAACTATAAATAGGCTGACTAGACTCAGCAGATGGATAAGAACTAGGGAACGGCTGGGGGCACTAACAACACAGTGGACAGTAACAGGGATGACAGAATATATAGGCTCCAATGGAGGACGGGGGGCATGGGAGGGTGTCACTTGGGATGTTGGTATGTGGATGAATAAGATTGTTTGGGATATTCTGTATGAAATACACACAAAAATATCAATAAATAAAAAAATGAGATATTTGAGGAAGAAGCATAAAAATTTACTTCATGTTAACTCATAGATGTGAAAAACATTACCATTGAAATCTACCTGATGACTTTATGTCCATGCTCAGGTGCCAAGGATCTCAGAAAGTAACCGACTTTGTCTAGTAATAATCAGATATATAGAGGTTAAAGACGCATGTGCAAACATCTAAGTGTTAGTTGCATTAAAAATAAGTTTTTCAGGGCTGGAGAGATGGCTCAGAGGTCAAGAACACTGGTTGTTCTTCCAGAAGACCCGGGTTCAAATCCCAGCACTCACAACTGTCTGTAACTCCAGTTCCAGGGGATCTGACAGCCTCTGCAGTCCTCTGCAGGCATTGCATGACACAGGTGTACTTACCTACATGCAGGCAATACATGAATACACATAAAATAAAAATGATAAGTAAAATATTAAAAAAATAAGTTTTTCTATATAAAACAGTATATTTTAATAATGAAATAGAGATCTTTTTTAAAAGTTAAAACCTTATTCAATTTTATGTCTTATAGGGTTTATACTGAGTACAATATTGTATGACTATATTAATTTAACTGCAAACCTAAACGTTTACAGCCAATTTTGAAAGAGATGCATCTTAGCTCTGGAAATTGTTATTGAGTATGTCAATGCTGTTGTAATAAAATGCTTCTTCTAGTTATGTAGTTATTAAATAAATAATAAAAAATTCATTGTATGAAATTCTTGAATAGATAAAATTTCTCTCAAACTTAAAAAATGGTCTCTATGTCGTTGAAAGGGTTAGCTGACTATTGTTCCTAGTGCTTTAATATTCATGACTCCATTCATTCATTCAATACTTCAAGAAATGTTTGTCTATCAACTACCAAATACTGAATATCCAAAACCGAAACACACACTTCCTTCCTTTCAAGGTTTAGGGAGGTAAGAATGGCAGAAGGTAATTCAGAGGCAGTGCATGCTGGGGGAAATGCCTTTCTACTATTACATGATTCCTTTTTGCTTGTTTTTTAGATAGTATCTCATTATGTGGTCCCAATTGGCCTTGAATTTTTTAGCCTTCTGCCTCAGCCTCCTGAGTTCTGGGATTATAGATATTTGTCACCATGCCCAGCCAGGTGATCCTTTATTGTGAGTTCTGTCCTGTGTGTTGTAAGACATTTAGCAGCAACCCTGGTTTCTACCCAGCAGTGGGACCCTCTCTCCCCATTGAGATTTCCAAAAATGTTTCCAGACATTGCCAATTGTCATTGGGAGGAAAAAGCATTCCTGGCTGAGAACCACTAGTTAGGGGGCCGTGCCTCTAAATCTCTTAGCCGATGTTGAGGACGGCTATAGATGGAACCAAATAACCAAATAACCACTGCCTTTCCTCCATTCTGGTGTCCATGTGAAGGGTACTTTTTTAAAGAATGTTGCTGATCTTTCCCTGCCCTTTCTTCACTGTGTCCAGTAAAAATATGATGAGTTGCTAAATAAGAAATTGTCGAAAGATTCCTGGATCTTGCCATTAGTTTCTCTGTTTTTCATCTTGTGATCTGTTGTCTGCGATGTGCACAGTTCTATGGAATTCCCTCAATCATCAGAAAAAATTCGTTCCTACTGCAATGCTGCAGTAGGCTAGTGAGGTCCCCACCTCTGGGTTTTTTTTAATAGCAGTTCTATTGGCTCATAGCCCTAAAGCCATGATTTCCTGTGTGTCTCCTAGTCCTTATCTAAATGAAGTTTTGATTTCCTAATTTCCCCATTGTTTATTGTATGTGTCAACATTTTCAGAACTGAGATGAGGCAGAGGGGTGTTCTAGAGAACCCTTCAAAGAACCAACCTCCACCACTACAGCATACATGCAAGGTAACTAGTCAGATAAATCAACTGAAAGGATTGTCTAGGCAAAGAAAACTCCATAAATAAACAGAATGAGGAGGTGGTGGCTACTCAGGAAACTCCAGGTAGTCCAGGGAGCATATTAAAAAAATATTTTATTTATTATTAATATTTTTAACAGAGCACAGGGTAGGGGTTCATTTATAGAAGAGTGGACGCCCTACGCTTATGACTGCATTGTAAAGTTCACACTCAAATACAGATCCTGTGACCTCCCGACAGCCTCACAAAATGGGAAGAGGTGCCTCTTGGTGTTCTCAGCTTATATATCCTTTGCCCCTCCCCCCACATTAACTGACTCTCCACTGAACTCCATTCCATTTTGAGGAATCTGGGATTTTTTTTCCCCCCTTGAGATAACTGTGGGTCAGTATGGAAGATCCGAAGAGCTTGTGATGAGATAAAGAGATTATTGAGGCAGGTGCCACAGGAAGCAGATCAAGGGTGAACAAGTAGGGGTGGTATGGATTTAGCTGTTTATGTGAGGTGTTTGTGTCCTTTTACATGATTTTTCTATAGGGTTCCCAGCTAACATGAAGCAAAATGCATTTGTGTGTTCATTATGAGGCAAGTTTACTGTTGTAAATAAGAAGAGATGGGGAAGGAAACTTCTTTGTTGCTTCTTTGTGTTTTTCTTCATTTTCCTCACTGAAGTGGTCTGTGAGTGATCAAAGCTTGCACCCAAGAAAATTCTTCACCCAAAAGAATATAGATGTTGAGCATGCTTGTCAAAAGAGTCAGAGATGACAACTGAAGAGGTGGAAACTCCATCTTTGAAGGAAGAGGTAGGGGAACTGGAGCAATTCCATTAGGAGAAAACAATTCAGAGAGGTATTGATTTATCTTATTCTCATTAAAGATGAACATGAGGAAAAGCATCAAAGTCCCAAAGATCATAAACAGGTTGAAATAAAAAGATTTTGATTATGAGAATTAAACATTGGAATAACTGAGAGAATCATGGAATCTTTTACAAAGACCTTTTTAAAGAAGAGTTTCTAACTATAATATGGCTAGAAGTGAAATCATTTAAAGATGAATACATTAAGGTCCTATTCATATAAGCTAAAGCATCAACTTTGATCTTGTTTAATAAGATAATTTCAAGCTTGTAGTGCAGCAAGAAAAAAAAAAGCAAATGCAGTCCATTGTGAGGCTTTACTTATATTACCTCAGATTCATTTATTCAACAAATATTTTTTGTGCAATCTGTTCTAAATGGCAGGCATATAGAATTGAATGAAAACAGATAAACATTCCATGTGTACACGGAGCTTACAACCTTATAAAATCTGAGCTAAATTAGTACAGTCCCCTTTTTCTTATTCATAAAATTTGAGCTAAATTAGTACAATAGATAGCATGTGTAGATATTAATGCAAAAGAAAACACTAAAGGAGAAATACCTATGTGTGAATAGACAAGGAGGTTTCTGGAGCAAGCAATATACAGCACCATGCTCTCTTTTGTTACTAGGCAGTGGCAGGAAGCTGCAGCTCTATCAGCGCTGTAATCATGGGGGAAACAGCCAATGCTCTGCAGTGTACTGTGAAGTTAAGCTGGTAGGGTAGGTACATTAAATACATGTTTGAATTGGTATATATGTATATATATGTATATATGTGTGTGTGTCTCTGTGTTGTGTGTGTGTGTGTGTGTGTGTGTGTGTGTGTGTGTGTGTGTGTGTGTGTAAGTTTACACAAAGTGGTTACTGAAGGCATGTAGAAAAGGGAATCTGAAAAGCACCAAAAGCTTAATGAGAAAGCTTTGGGATCTGTGGGGGAAGAGCATCCAGGCAGACCCTTGGGCAGATATTTGCTGGAAACTCACTGTGGTTGAGGGGAGCAAATGAATGGAAGAAAAATAGGGGTGAAGGTCAAAAAGGCAATGAGGGAAATCATGTAGGGCCTTCAGTGGTACTAGAAGGGTTTGTTTTCTGTTTTTACTGGGAGGTTGGTGAGCAGGGGATTTTAAGCAGAAGTATATAGCCCTGGAGCACTTTGGGTACCTTGGAAAGCAAACTGTCAGAAGGTGTTGGTACCAGAACAAGGAAGGTTACTAGAGTAACCTGTGGGAGAAAAGGTGGAGATTTTGACTGCAGTGTCATGGGAAATAGGACAAGCCATAATTGGATTCTGGATAATTTTGAAGGTAAGGCAATAGACTTTTAGGATGGACTACACAGAGGTATAAAAGAGAAGAAAATCTCCAAGAATTTGAACATGAGCAACAGAGAATCAGGGTAGCATTTACTAAAATGGGCATTGTGTGAGAAAGGAGGCTGGAGTGGCACCTAGAAGTTCAATTCTAGGTAGGCAAAGTTTGAGATGCAGTTTAGTGTAGATGTGTCTACTGAGCTCAAAACTTAAAGCAATATGGGAATAGCAGATTGTCTAACTATGCCCTTCCATGCCGCCCACTTCATGTAAACTCCCACTGACCTATTGCTATAAAACAAAACAAAACCAAACAAAACTTCTTTGATTCAAAGTTTTAAAAGTCACATGATGATTCTGTTTTGCTTTAAAAGCAAAGGCTTTTTAGTTTTATTTTGTCTAATAAAATGAAATATACATTAAAATGACTGGCATACGGTAGGCGTTAAATAAATATTTGTTGAATGAATGAATGGCAGTAGGGAAGCCACAGAGCAATTACCCTTTCCTGAAAAGACCACACAGAAATGGAAGGAGAGAGCAACCATACTGCTAGAGTCACAGTAAGAACTTCTATATGTCTCAGCATTTTCCGAAAACCAAGAGATGAGAAATCCAGAAATCCTTTACTGCTTATAGATATCAGAGACTTGGACAAAAGCCTTCAAACAGCATATTCCATTAAAGAAAGAACTTTTGAAAAGAAAAATATGATGTTTCTTTTTTTTTTCCTTTCCTAATCTCAGCCTTGCAACTCAAACCAAGCATAAGAATTGGAAAGTTTTTTTTTTCTCTCTCTCTTTCTTCAAGCCTTCTTATGATGAGAAATTGAAAACTCAACAGTGTTCCCAACCAACAGGAGAATGACTTGCAACATGATGGACACATATATTAATCTGGGGGCTGTGCAGCTATAAATGACTTGTGGAGAAAGCACAATGTACTCTTTGGGAAAAGAGCTAAGAATCCATGTGCAAGAACAAAGACATTAGATGGAATTTTAATCCGAGCACAAATACCCTTCAAGAATTCTTTTCTGGAAAGAAAGGCAAAACTCTCAAACAGGGGCTGTCAGACCAAAGGTGCTAAAAATGGATATAAAGGTTTCACTGAAAAAAGCTGGCCACTTCCTTCTCTTCCTCTTCTTTATTTCATTATTTTATTTTTATTTTTATTATTCTTTGAAAATTTTATGTATGTATACAGCATATCTTGATCATATCCACCCCTCACTCCCCACCTCCAATGCTTTGTCATGTTGCTCTCCCAACTTCATGTTTGCTTATTAATTAATTAATTAGTTTTCCACCGAGTCCAAGTATTGCTGGCAATATACATATGGGTCTGGGGTTATCCATCAGGGCATGTGGAACTGATCAGTGGCAACACTCCTAAAGAAAAGTAATTCCCCCTCCCCCAGCAGTCATCAACTGCAGATAGGGCTGGCTGCTTCTGAGTTAAAGCAATGTTGATACTGATAAACCATTTCTATGAGCTAGTGATTCCATATTTTTGATATATCCATTATTCTTGGATGTGACACAGATATGATACAACACCAAAAAGTTTTAAAAATAAGTTTCATTGAGGGGAAAAATGTAATAATTTTCAGACATTTTGGAAAGTCACTTCAATGAAATTTGAAAAAATTATTCTTCAACATATCTACCACCAAGTCAAAATATAAAACTTTACCACCATTTCAAACAGTATCTCCCTTCTGCTTCATCTAGTTGTCACCCCAGTCCTCTGATCCATTGTCTTCTCTTTCCTAGATTTTTCACGTAAGTGGAATCGAACACATATATTCTTTTATGTATTATTTTTTACTGCAAAATATTTTTAATTCATCTATACCTTTCCAAATTACAGTGGTACTTTTTATCGCTGATTTCTGTTTCATTGTATGAACACACTATTATTTCTTTAGTTAGTCACCTATTGATGTATATTTGAGACTTTCTAGTTGAAGGCTATTTTGTGTAATGCCAAGAAGAACACTCAGTTACACATTTCTGTGTAGACTATGGTTTCTCAATCTAATTGCTGTTAATTATTTTTCTTTTAAATTGCTGTTAATTTTTGAGGTAGAGAATGCCTTTCTGTAGGGGGTTGTCTTGTGAATTCTAAAGGGCTTGACTTCTCCCTTCCAGATGCCAGGAGCACCCACCCTGACTCCCCAGTTATAACAATGAAATGTCTCCAGACATTGCCAAATAGTCCTTGTGGGGGTAACATTTGTAATCATTGTTCTTGGGTAATACCTAAGAATGGCATTTCTTAGGTATAGTGTAAAATATAAGTAACTTTTTAAAGAACTGAAAAACAGTTTATTTAAAAGGTTGTTTCATTTTATGCATCCACTAGCAGTGTATGGCAGTCCTGATCACTCTGAACACTTACTTGCCTGTGTTGGGTATTAGGAATCCATTTTATTTTATCAACTGAACTTAAAACAAGTTAATTTAACAATTTATGAATAGTCATACTGAGCATCTTTCTTGAGCTCATTAGGAAGGGCTCTTCCTCTTTATGAAGTGACTTCACTCCTTTACTCACTTTCTTAACTTAAAAAAAATTATGTGTGTATGTCTGTGCCTGTGTGTGTATTTGTACACCACATGCATTCAGGTGCTTACAGAAGCCAGAAGAGAATATTGGATCACCTGGAACTGGAGTTTGCTGACTCTCTGGCCCTTAAATTCAGAGAGACAGAGACAGAGAGAGAGAGAGAGAGAGAGAGAGAGAGAGAGAGAGAGAGAGAGAATTTTGCTTGTATCTTTCCCATCTTGTGGGAATATATTCTCCAGTGTTTTCGTCCAGAAGCTTTGAAAGTTTTCATATTTCAATGAGTATCCATTGTGAACGTACTTTATGAGCAGAATAAGATTGAAGTTGAGATTCATTTCCTTTCTTTTGAGTATCCAGTTGTTAAATCATTGTTTCTTTAAAAGAGTTTCCTCATTAATGGCTTGTCAAAGTCCAACTCACACTATGTGTGAGTCTATCTCTGTGTTCTCTATTCTGTTCCATATATTTATTTGTCTATACTAGTATTTCTCAAACTCTTTTAGTATTATCCCTTTTAGGAGTCTATCTAGATAATTTTATTTCTTTTCTCCCATGACCTTTGTTTTTTTAATTTCTTAAGTGTGTAACTCAGTGGTGTTAAGCACGTTTATATTGCTATACAGCCACCATCACCACCATCTATAAAACTCTTTTCATGTTATAAAACTGAGGCTCTGGGGCTGAGCAGATTTCTTAGTGGGTAAAAGCACTTGCTGTACAAACTTGATAATATAAAAGCCAGATGCCATAGGGCATTGGTAGGGAGGGAGACAGAGACAGGGGAATCTCTGGAAGCTCATTGGTTAGCTAACGTGGCTTATACAGTTGTAAAGAGACCTGCCTCGAACAAGGTGGAAAGACAAGGACCAATGACCAAATCTGCTCTCTAACCTCCACACATGTGCTGTGCACACACTTCACCCACACAGATAAGCAAGCAAACACAGAATCACATATCACATACAACAACAAGACCTGAGACTCTGGACTCATTAAGCATTAATACTCATTTTTTCTGCCCACAACCTCTGGAAGTCACCATTTTACTTTCTGTTTTTATGATTTTGATTACTCTGAGTGGAAGCACACAATATTTATTTATCTTTTGTGATTGGCTTATTTCACTTAGCATTATGAACTCATTGGTCATCCATGTTGTGATACATGTCATAATTTCCTTCCTTTTAAAGGTGGAATAATATTCTTTTGTATGTGTATATACACTATAGTTTATTTTTTCATCTGATAATAGCCAATGACTCCAATTATGTTGTCACGCACATGGTTGTAAAAATGTCTTTGCAAAACTTTGCTTTTAATTCTAAGTACATATCTAGAAGTAGAACTGCTGTATCACGTGGTCCCCGTGTTTTTAACTCTTTTTGGATTTCATACTGTTTTCTACAAGGGCTGTTCTATTTTACCTTTCCATCAGAAGTTCATGAGCATTCTACTTTCTCCATATTCTTGCCCATATTTTTCATTTTCTGCTTTAAAAAAAGACAGTAGCCACCTTGGGGCTGGAGAGATGGCTCAGTGGTTAAGAGCACTTACTGCTCTTCCATACAACCGAGATTCAGTTCCCAGCACCCACATCAAGTGTCAGAGAACAGCCTATAGCTCTATTTCTGGGGTATTCAATGCCCTCTGGTCTCCATGGGCACCTGCACACATATAGTACATATAAACTCATGCAGTCACATGTACATATACATACATAATAAATAAACCTTTAAAATGAGCAGCCATCCTAATGGTATGAAGCACTCCCTCATTGTAGCTTTGATTTGTATTTCCCTAATGATTAGTGATAATGAGTGAATTTTTATTGCATTATTGTTCATTTGCATATCTTCTTCAAATAGATGTCTTTTCCAATCCTTCTCCACTTTGATAGAGTTGTTTTGGTTATTGAGATTTAGATATCCATACATTTTGAATACTTGTCACTTATCAGGTATGTGACTTTTAAATATTTTGTCCTGATCTGTAGGTTAGTTTTGACTTTATTGACTGCCTTCTGATATTTTTTAAACTTCCATAGTCTATTTTATATATTTTCTTTTGTCTCATATGTCTTTGAAATTATGTCCAAGAGATCACCGCCAATTAAGTGCTATGGAATGTTGTCTTATGTTTTCTTCTAAGAGTTTTATATTTCATGTCTTAACATTAGGTCTATTCTGGAATCATGAATTCATTCCAAGTTGCTTTTTAATGACATGTTAGATAAAGGCTCAGCTTGTCTTTTTTTGCTATAGATATCCAGTTTTTTTCAGCATTATTTTTTGAGAACACATTCTTTTCTCATTTCTCACATGAATTTTAATGCCAGAGATATATTGTATAATTGTTTATGTACTATATATTTATGTGTGCTTTATACATGAAAAGAACAAGCCTATTCCCAATCAATTTCTACTGGTTTGAGGATGATATCACTTCCACTGAAAATACCTAAACCACTTAGGCTAATATCATATTTTATCTTTATAGTACATTATAGAACAAACAACAAGTCCTTTCTAAACATGTGATGATATTTCACTACTGACCATGGAGAGTGACAGCGATTAGATTTACTTTCTTGCCTAAAACATGTAGAAAACTTGGTGGATTACATAAACAGCTTTTCCCTAGCCACTGGACAATAGGCAGCACAGGACTATGGTACCTAAGAGAAGGAAAATATATAAATGACCCAGTTTATTGCTTTGAGGTCAGTACATTTGAAATTGTAGAACTGGACAAAGGATGTCAGAGAGCATTGCAATCTTGCTGAGCTGAGAAGATAGATGAAATTTCAGAAAATTTAGGGTAGCTGGAAGTTGTAGTGAAGAAATAAAAAGGGAGGAAGCTAAGCAGAAAAGAGTTTCAAACAATGACATAGCCTGCTATCCCCTATAGAGATCTCCCCACCCCGTCCCACTGTCCTAATGGTCTCTTTGTATGTTCCTGGTTTCTATGCTTACTCCAAGGTATACATTCAAACCTAAAGATTTGGATCTAGGATCCACAAATAAGACAGAACATGAAGCAATAGTGGTACTTGTATCTTGGTGGATAAATAACAGCTAATTGAACCTAAAGCCTCCTCAGTTGGAGGAGACTAAAGCCTGGTGTTACAAGCCTAGCAAAGAATACTTTTTTTTTTAAATTACTATTTTATTATTCCAAAGAAAGGCAATTTTAACACATTTTTCCAGAAACAACTTGAAACAGGTTACATAAAAATATATATACAATGAAGTTTAAGGTAGGCGGAATAGGAATAAGAAATCAAAGACCAAAGGATTTGGCAACATGGGGTCATTTTGATGGAATAATGAAGGTTTCTATTAGCTCTGTTCTTTTTTTTTTTTAATCCTAATGAGTTTATTGGGCTTGCTAACAGAGCATAGGATGGGGATTTATTTACAGAAGAGTGGATGCCCCTCCCCCATTTATGGCTGCACTGGAAAATCCACACTCAAATATACATCCTATAACTTTCAGACAGCCACACAAAATGGTGAAAGCGGTGCCTCATGGCATTCTGGGTTTATATATTCTTAGCCCATCCCCACAGGCAGTTAAGGTCACCTGACTGGGTGTGAGGGGTAACTGACTTCCCCCATTGACACCTTGACAAGCGTGAGATGGAGGTATGACTATAGTTTGCTGGCATAGGGGTTGGAGGACACTTCTAGTTAACACTCCACTCCTTCCTCCGGCTCTTACATTCTGACCACCAACCTCTTCTACAAAAGTCCCTGAGCCTTGGAGGGCGTGATAGGTGTGGGGTGATCTTCCTCCCATTGTGGCAAAGCACTGAACTCTTTGACCCAGTCATTATTCAGGAGTGTGCTGTTTAATCTCCATGAGTTCATTTAGTTACTGGAGCTTCTTTTGCTGTTGATTATAAGCTTTATTCCATTGTGTTCTAATAGAATACATGAAATTATTTCAATTTTTTATGTATTTGTTGAGGTTTGTTTTGTTACCCAGTATGTGGTCATTTTAGAGAAACTTGCATAGGCTGATGAGTAGAAAGTGTATTTTTTTGTGCTTGGGTGGAAGAGTCTGTAGGAGTCTGCTAGGCCAATTTCATATATGATGTCATTTAATTCAGATGTCTCTCTGTTTATTCTTTGTCCAATTGACATGTCTATTGAAGATAGTGAGGGTATTGAAGTGACCTACTATCACTGAGTTGTGGTTAATCTGTGTTTTATAGTACTGTAGTACTGTTTTATGAAATTGGGTGCACCAGAATTTGGTGCATATATGTTCATGATGGTCATATCTTCTTGGTCTATTGTCTTGGATCAAAATGAAGTGACCCTCTTTATCTCTTCTGATTAGTTTTAATTTGAAGTCTATTTTTTCAGATATTAGAGTTGCATGACCTGCTTGTTTCTTAGTGCCATTTGCTTGGAGTACTTTTTCTATCCCTTTACCTTAATGTAGTGCCTATCCTTGAAGTTGAGATGAGTCTCTTGAAGACAATAAAAAGATGGAGGTTTTTTTTTTTTTTTTCTTAATCCATTTCACTAGCCTGTGTCTTTTGACTGGGGAGCTGAGACCATTGATATTTAAAGGTATTATTGGAAGATATGTATAGGTTATTGTCATTTAATTTGTTTGTGTTCTTGGTTCTATTTTGTATTTCCATAATTATACCTTCTTTTGTTTTCTTTCTGTAACCTCTTGGGTATAGTCATTCCTATCTTTGGGCCTTTGTGTTGCTTTGAATAGTCTCTGTAAGGAATTTTTTTTTTAAATTTTAATTTATTTTTATTTTATATATATGAGTGTTAGGCCTGTATGTGTGTAAATGCACCTGTATCATGCAATGCCCACAGAAGACAGAAGAGGGCATTGAATCCCCTGGAACTGGAGTTACAGATGGTTGTTAGGTGCCATGTGGGTGCTGGTATTCAAACCCAGATCTTCTGCAAGAACCCTGGTCTTCTGCAAGAATAGTCAGTGCTCTTAACTGCTAAGCCATCTCTCCAGGCCCTGACATAAATTCCTTCATCGTGTCCATGTCATGGAAAATTTTCCATCCCCTTTAACAATGATAGATAGTTTTTCTGGGTAAAGTATTCTGGGCTGGCATCCATGGTCATTTAAAACCATGAGTACTTTGGTCCAGGCTCTTCTGCTTTTATAGTTTGCATTGAAAAGTCAGCTGTAATTCTGTTTTCCTTTATATGCAACCTGTTTTTTCTCTAGCAGCTTTCAATACCCCCTTTTTGTTCTGTACATTTAGTGTTTTAATATAGTGTGCTATGGAGTTTCATTCTGGTCCTGTCTAGTTCGTGTTTTATATGCTTCTTGTATCTGTATACGTATGTCTTTCTTTAATTTGGGGGAGGTTTTTTTTTTCTATAATTCTACTGAAAATCTGGTCAGTGCCACTGGCCTGAGATTCTTCTTCCTATATGCTTATGATTTATAGACTTGCTCTTTTCATGGTGTCTCACATTTACTGCATATTCCTTTCCTATGTTTAAAAAATATTTTTTTCATAGTCTTTGCTTGAGCAGTCCAGTTGTTCAGCGTTGATATTCTGTTTTCCATTTCATTCATTCTGCTTGTGAGGCTTTCCCCTGTCATTTCAAATGGACTTAATTGAGTTTTTCAGTTCCATCTTCATTTCGGCTTGGGTTTTCCTCAATATTTCTATCTCTTTTGTGAGTTCACTTTTCAAGTCTTGAATTGTTTTTGTTATTTCATTCAGCTGCATATTTGTATTTTCTTGAGCTTCAGTCAGAAGTTTATGCCTGTGCTTTTTGAGTTCTTTGAGTTATTTTTTTTGTGTATGTTAAGTTCCTTGATCATGTTTATGATTATTCTTTTAAATTCTGTGTTGTGGGGTTCCTTGGGGTGATTCTCATTGTAGCACACTTCTGTAGGACTGGTGTGTTTTGTTGGGGATATATTCTCCTGTTTTTTTCATATTATTTGTGTTTTTGCACTGCTGTTTGGGCATATGGATCATTTATTGGTTGTGTCTGATAGGAAATTCTATCCTCTCTTTGTCTAGTTGAAGTTTGGTTCTGTTTATATTGTTGATGTAGTTTGGTTGCTTTTTGCTCAGGTATGAAAAGTTAGTTGGTGTCTGCGTCAGGTTCTTGCAGTATAGTAGGCTGATCTGGGTAGTAACCAGGTCTGTGGTAGGGAGATCAGGAGGTGGGGCCAAGGGCAAGAAGGGTGGGCAGCCTGTGGGGGCTCTAACAAAGGAAGCTGGAGAATTGAGCTAGTCTGGATATAGGGACCAGGATGTAGTGCAGGTCTGGATTAAGAGGGTAGTCCAGAGATCTGATGAAGAAAGAGAAGGAGTGAACCTGGGACCAAGGCTTAAATGGAGTCAGAGTGCAGGGAGAGAGTCCTGAAAGAGTTTCTTAAAAAGTTTTCTATTAGGAGTTTTCTGGTTAAGTTTAGAGGGTCTTTGAAGTATAGAATCCTGGCACTTGCAAATAGGGATACCTCCTTTGCTATTTTTATTCCCTTTATGTCTTTATCTTGTATTATTGCTCTAGCTAAGACTTTGAGAACTTTATTGAATAATAGAATCAAGCGTGGCATACTTATCTCCTTGCCAATTTTAGAGGAAATGCTACAGAGCTGTAATGACAAAGACAGTCTGGTACTGGCATCAAAACAGACATGTAGACCAATGGAACAGAACAGGAGACCTGAAAATAAACTGGCAAAGCTATGCTCACCTTATTTTTGACAAAAGTATCAAAAACATCCAACGACTAGAAAACCTATTCAACAAATAGTGTTGGCAAAACTGGATTTCCACCTGTAGAAGAATGAAATTATATCCATATACTTCATCCTATAAAAAATCAATTCAAAGTGGATCAAAGACTTTAATTTAAAACCTAAAAACTGAAACTGCTAGAGAAAAATATGGAATACATTTAAAGATAGAGGTGTAGGCAAGAACTTTCTGAACAGACTTCCAATAGCTCAGGAAATAGTCCTAAGAATCAACAAATGCAACTACATGAAATTAAAAGATTTCTCCATAGCAAAAGAAACATCAGCAAAGCAAACAGACAGTCCATTGAATTGGATAAAAATCTTTGCCAGCCGTATTTCAGACAGAAAGCTAATTAATAGTCAGAATTTAGAAAGAATTGTAAAAAGTAAATATCCAGTAAACAAAACTGCCAGTCAACAAATGACCTGATGAAATGAACCAACAGTTCTCAATGGAGAAACACAAATGATGTGTATTTTTCAAAATGACCAATAAATTTAAAAACATGTTCAATGGCTCTAGTCATTGAGAAAATACAAATTAAAACTACTGTGAGATGCCATCTCACCCCATTCAGAGTGACTATCTTTAAGAAATATGACTGCAAATGATGATAAAAATACAGGTAAAGAGGAACAGATACTCATTGCTGGTGGGAGTACAAGCTAGTGTGGCCATTGTGGAAATCAGAGTGTAGATTTCTTCAAAAATTAAAAATAGAACTACCTAGTACTTGGCATCTCTCAGATGTATATTCTCTGTGTCTGAGCAGTTGTGAAATTCTGCAGTAGCCTTCATCTGTTGTAAAAAGGAGCTTCTTTGGTGAGTGGTGTTCTGTATGCTTGTCTGTAAGTATAAGGATACATATTTAGTATATGGTAAGAACTTTCATTTGTCCAGAGATATGAAAGAGATAGGATTTTCTCTAGGATTTATGTTCTCTCCTGCCATGTGCATTTGGCCGAGTTTATGTACTAGGTGACACATGTGCAGTTGAACCTTTACTACCTAGCTAAGGCTCATGGAACATAGAGGAATAAGGGGTAGACAGAAAATTAATGTATCCCTCAGCTTTCACCAGTAAAGCTTCCTTGTACAACAGAATGTGGTGCACATAGAAGGCCACAACTGGTCACGTTTTAAAGAACAATAGACTGAAGGGTGTGTATCCTTGGATGGGAGTCCTACACTGAACCTCACCCACCCACGGTTCAGGGACCATTACGGAAGAGGGGATGGAAAGATTGTAAGAACCAGGGTTGGTTCATGAATATAGGGAAGCAAAGGCTTTCAGGCCACTGGAAGCTTGCACATGTGAACTTGAGGCAAGGGTGAAATTGAGCACAAGACCCATGCCAACTCACTTAAACAAGGGCCTAGAGGGGAGGAGAGAAATGTGTAGTGGGCCAACCCTAGACAGGGAGCTGTTTATAGGAGGCCGATTGATGCTAGATGAGGGAGAGTATGCCTTACATATGATCTCTAGATGGGCTGACTAGATGCCAGTGAACAAATTTACACTGAAGAACAACTGGGTACAAACGCTTGACTAGCTGGGACTTAATGCATATGGTGAAATACATGAGGTTCAGTGGGAGGTGGAGGGCAGGCATGGGGGAGGGGGCCTAAATTTTATTAAGAACTGTTGCATAAAACTAAAACAGCTCAATAAAAAAATTAAAAAAAGCAACTTACCATATGACCAAGCTGTACCACCCCTGGGTATATACTGAAAATATTCCTTATCCTACCATAGAGATACTTATACAACTGGGTTTTTGTGGAACGCTAAGACCTGTACCTATAGAGTAAAACTCTTTGAGCTCAGGAAAGGAGCAACATATCCACAACCTAAAGTGGTAAGAATTCACACAAGGATTGTTCCTGTCTGAGCCTCCTCAAGCTAAATTGGAGAGTCGTGACTGGTTAATCATGTGAGATTGCAGAAGGATCATGTTATTTCAGCAAGATTAAACTATCCCTCAGGTTATGGCTATACCACAGGAACCCTAAAAATTCTTCAAAACAAGTCACAATAAAGATCAAAGTGTACAAGCAGTGTAACTAGTCCACTAGTGCCAACCTAATTTTTTTAAAAAAGAAAACAACAGAATCCAGCACTAAACAACATAAGATCCACAATAATGGGCAAGAGAACAACAATTTCTGGGCATAATGAAATCAGGAGAGAGTATGCTTTACACTCTTTACTGTATATATAGTAACCCTCAGTAAAAAGTAAGAAGGGAAAAGAAGAAAGGCAAAGGTTTCGTGTGAAAATTGATATGGGAGCAAGCATAGTATCACAGGATGGTTAGTGAACTCACAGAATTATACCTAGATGGCTTGTGTTGTTAGAACACAGATCGCTAGGCTCTAGAGATCCTGAATCTATCAGACCCTATTGAGGAAGGGGCCTGACAATGAATGAATTTCCAGCAAGTTCCTTGGTCATGTTGCTGCTGTTTCCAAGAATCACACAAGAACCACGGGAAGAGTGTTTACTTTTAGATTATAAAGTTAGATTTACTTAACTACTTACTAGTTTTGTGCTATTGGTTGTTTCTGCAAAACCCATTTCTATTCTGTTCATAAAATATGGGTATTAATGTTATCTACCATACATGATGTCATATACTCTGAATTGACACATAGCAAACAAAATATGTTGCTACTTATTATTTCTAGGAATAAGCTAATATTCTCTGTACTTATTCTGTGGCCTTAAATTAGTTGGGATTGTTGTAATTAAATGTGAAAAGGCCCTTCTAATCCAAGTCTCTTTTTTCTCTGGTTTATACAACTGTCTTCTATAATAGTGTTTTGGGGCTAAAATTTTCCATGCTTGGTTTAAGCCAAAGATGATTTTTTTTCAAGTCAAAAGAACAAAATAAGCCAAGCCTTGGTAAGTTATAGGAAAAGGAGTGGGTAATATGTTCATTGTTTTAGAAAAGGACCATTAGAGCAGTGTCTAAAATCTAATGTATGCATAAAATAAGTTTGGGCATAATAATTCTCAAGAAGAAAATATAAATTTGCAAGATTGGAAAAGTAGAGTTCCTAGGGTTTAGGGATTTTTTGAGTATACAGTAATTATATTTAAGTTCCTTTTATTTTTATTTCTATGTATGTGTATGAAAGACTTTCTTCCATCCATGTGCGAGTGTCTGGGGAGGCCAGAAGAGACTGTCAGATCCCCTGCAGCCAGAGATACAAGCAGTTGTGAACCATCCAATATGGGTGCTGGAACCAAACTTGGATCCTCTGCAGGAACAATACACATGCTCAACCACTGAGCCAACTCTTCAGTCCCCACATTTAAGATTCTTAAGGGGGAAATTAGTGCTAAGATAAGGGACTGCAGATGACAAACAATCTCATGCAGCAGCATTGAGATACTGGTGGGAAAACAGTTGCCCAGGAAGAGCCCTTTCCTGTATGGCCATGTGCAGGAGCCAATGCAATAACATCTCAGCAGTTAAACCCTAAAAGGAGATTCAGGTGTCACTTTAAAATATAGATTAGCCACCTCTTAAAGAATATAAGTATAGATGTAAATGCCATTGGCCAAGTATTTGTTGTGATAACCCAACTAGCCCTACTCTGTTATGGCAGGTATAGCATTCAAAATACTCCCTCCTTATAGAAGCTGATGATGGATGCTGATGACAGGCTTGGTCAGGTGACCTACTTCAGTCAAGGAAACATGAAGAAAAATGATGGGAACGTACTATTTTTGAGCAAAAGCTTTTAACCCTTTGAAGTTTTAACTTAAATTTTTTTTATTTATTTAAATACCTGCTAGTATATGTAAGCTATGTATAATCTCAAGTGTGGGATGTTCTTTCTTTGCATTCCTAGGGTCACAATATATTGACCACTAGATAATATACACAAAAATAAAGTAGAATTTTTGTTTCTTTTTTTAAAAATATATATTTATTTATTTTTAATTTTATGTGTATAAGCATTTTGTCAGGATGCATGTAAGTGCACCTGTGTTTTGTAGAGCCTAAGGAGGCTAGAAGAGGGCATTGGATTCCTTGGTACTGGAGTTAAGGATGGTTGTAAGCTGCCGTGTGGATACTGGGAATCAAACCTGGGTCCTCTAGAAGAACAGCCAGTGCTCTTAACCACTGAGTCAGTTTTCCAGCCCCAAGTTTTTGCTTTCTTTGTTTTAGGTTTTCCTTTCCTTTTGTTCATCAGTGGGATTTTAAGATTGCTTAACTTAAGCTAACCCAACACATACACATATAGAGAGACATACACACTATACATAATTTTCTCTGTAAAATGAAGTTTGTGTTGGCAATACCTAAAGGTACATGCCTCAAGCAGTAACCTCAACATGGAAAGTGAAAAGCAGAGCATAGCAGAGAGCAGATTGCTGTTGGTAGGTGGGTGATAACAAGACTGCTAGGTTTACACCCAGCTTAAATTTGCTAACACTTGAAAAACCTATGATCCATTTATAATGGGTTAATTGAACCTTGAAGAAATAGAAAAACTGTTCCTGTCTTTTACAACAAATAGACTTCTTCTAGAGCCAAAAATAGAATATAGTTTGTTATGACTGGGCAAAGGTGAGAGTGATAATGGTCCTTATCGTAGAAGACAGGGGTGTCTTCCTCCTTCAGCAAGATACCATGCATATGTTCCTAGAGAGAATATTCTGAAATTTCATTAGAGGACATTTTAAAAAATGGACATAGGAGAGGTGGAGGAAGGTAAGGAGAAAGTTAAGGATGGCCAAGTGATTTTGATTAACTCAGCGCCTGTTTGTGGAGAAAGCAAACAACAAACATGAAGCTCCTCACAAGAATTTCATAAAGAATGAGAAGTATGAGTCTAGGAAGATTGCAGTAATAGTGTATGTCGCCATGCTGTAAGAGGCATGTAAGAGTGCATGTTACAAAGCACTGAGGGAGTTGTCCATACGTATTCATTTTGGATTGCAGTTTTTGAAGAGTTCTGCAGTCTGTAGAATCTTTCAAATGAATTATATGAACTCTTTTAAAGTCAAACTGCTTATTAATACTATTTTATAGAAAGTTAGAATTTGAGTGCTTTACAAAATATCATTTTTATCCTTCATTTAAAAAATCATTTAAAATAACCATGGTTCGGACTCATCAAAAAGTTAAAACTACGTTTGAAAAGTGTTGGGTTCAATAAAATCCAGGCTACTTTTTGCCAAGCACCTTTTCCTCTCATTTTAAAAACCATATGTATTTTAAAGGAAATTTAACCCATGTGTTTTTTATTTATTTAAATTTAAATAATCAAAATGATTTTTTTTTACAAACCTGTTGATGTCAAAGAAGCTTTCTGAGCCTTTTTAAAGAGACTATTCTTCTAAAAACAAGAAGTAATGCTTTGCCAAGAGTAAACATGTTTCAACACCAGAAGACTTGTGTTAGCTTGAAACTGCAAACTTCTTATTCTGAGTCCCTTATAAGTCTGGCAGAGCACAATAATTCCTGTTTTCCAATGTACTAGTACCTGGGTTCCCTGTATAATGAAATAAATATATTAAGGCTGTAAAAATAAGAAAAATAAGGGTGATTGTTTAAACATTTCGGGAAATTATTAGTGGTAGAATAGACTGTGTAAGTGAAAAGTACGTTCAGATGTCCATCAGTAATTGATGGAGATTATATTATGGGCAAGGTCCTGGATGCTGGGAAAGATGCTAAGGGGAATAAGCCATAGTTACTTACCTCAAAATTAAGAAGAGTAGTCTTAGAAAGTTGTCTTCTTTCTTCAGTAAAATAAGGAAAATTATAGACAGTTCAATTGCTAGTCCAGTAGGATGAGAATTTGGGTTGTTTTGAAATTTTCAGAGATGACAACAATGTCCTTAGAAGATTAAATGAAGAATGAGAAGACAGAGTTTATCAAGTAGATAGCACTGCTGTTTCTCTTTTGCATCTATCATCTATCTATATCTCTATCTATCTATCTATCTATCTATCTATCTATCTATCTATCTATCATCTATCATCTATCTATGTCCATCGATCATCTATCTATCTATCTATCTATCTATCTATCTATCTATCTATCTATCTATCTATCTATCTATCTATCTATCTATCTATCTATCTATCTATCTATCTATCTATCTATCTATCTATCTATCTATCTATCTATCTATCTATCTATCTATCTATCTATCTATCTATCTATCTATCTATCTATCTATCTATCTATCTATCATCATCTATCATCTTCTATCATATCTATCTAATCTTCTATATATTTATCTACCTATTATCTATCTATCTATCTATTTATCTACCTACCTATCATCTATTTATCTATCTATCTATCTATCTATCTATCTATCATCAATCATCTATATCTATCTTCAGGATATTCAAGTTTCTAAGAGGTGACTAACTCTGGTGGTTAATTTTAGGTGTCAACCTGACTAGATTAAGGGATGCCCAAATAGTAACTGAGAAGACATTATTTCTAGGTATAGAAATGTGTATGTTTCCAGAAGAGATGGACATTTGATTCAATGAACTGAGAAAGGAAGATCCATCCCCATCCTTTGTGGGAGGCCCCCATCTGATTCTATGAAGGTCTGGATGAAATAAGAAAATTTTCACATTCTCATTTTGTCTTTTTCTCTCTCTGTTTTTCCTTCCCTCCTTTCTTCTCTCCCTCCCTTTTCTCCTTCTGCTTTTCAAGTGTTGGGATACCATCCTCACTAATCCTTTGACACCAGAATTCTAGTTTCTCCAGCCTTCAAACTTTGGGACTTGTACCAGTGGTACCCTGGGCTCAGATTTTCACTTTTAGACTGAAAATGACACCAGTAACTTCTCTGGTTCTGAGGCTTTTGGATTCATCCTGGATCAAGAAAAACATTAACCATCATCATTTAACACAAATATTTAATGAGTATCTACTATGTGCCAGGCACTGTTCTAGGTGCTTGGAATATACTGGTGAGCAAACTAAACATACACACTAAACACTTCTGCCCTAATATAGCTCACATTTATGAGGAGTTTTATATCCAGTTTGATTGGAAGCATCTGATTCTTCCCTCACCCAATATTTAGCTCATGAGCATAGGGTTAGAGAACCATAAAGAATATGATGAGAGACTGAGCAGATGTAAAGAAGACGAGCCATGGAGAAAAATTCAACTACTTTCCAGTTTTGTTCAGGGTAAGATTATTGATGTTATTAACAAAGTTGAAAAAATGGAAATGGTAAGAAGCATTAAAGTAGACAAAATCAATAAGTAATTTTTTTTCTTTCCTCCAAAATATGATTATTTTCATGCTATAATATAATCCATCCACCCATGGGTCAGTCAGCACATCCTGTTCATAGTTTTACAGTGTGGAACTTCTAAGTTCCCATTATTTCCTTTTTTCTTAGATGGTTTTAAGAGCTGCCTGGTAGTCAGGCTGTTGAATTGAACTCAAAGATGCTTTTAGATTGGGGCCATGAAACAGGCAATTCATATCTCCATATCTCCATAAGGTGTATTACTGACCCTAGGAGAATGATACCTGACAGAAACAGCAAAGAGCAACTTATCTAGCATCTTTCAAGCATTTCTTTTCCCAGGGTTGGCTGAGAAAGGGATGCTGAAGGGTGGCATTGCGTGTAAGTCTTAGCATTATGGAGTGATCACAATGAGTACATTGTAAGGTGGCCCACGCTGACCGTTGTAGCTGGAAAACTGCACTATGGCACCTGCCCTTGAAGACCTTAGACAGGTGAAATTCCATTTCAAATGAAATAGACTGAAAAATCCAATTCTCTGCAAATGCCAGAGGGAAGCCTCTGTGGGTTTATTCAAGGGGAAGAAGGGGCCTCTGACACTGCATGAGACAGAATAGATTAAATTTTTGGTTGGGAGACTTTGTTGCTGAGTTTTATGGGACCACAGAATCAAACTTGCTACCAGGCATTAACTATTGGGCATATATAGTTCTGAGTTTTACATTCAGCTATGCTAAAATCTCTCCAAAATGTCTATAAAAGTGCTGCAGCAAAAAGAACTTGGGCCTAAATGATTAGTCAGTCAACAACACTTGCTATTTTCTGCAAGAAACAGAATGAAACTTTAGTGTAAACAACTTGTCATGAGCTAATGGAAGGCATCCCTGAGTCCTTAGTCATGTCCTTTGGGGCATGTTTTAGTTTTTCTTATAATGAGTGAGTATCACTGGGGATCTGTTACAGCTTTCTATAGGACTCTATACTATGAAAATATTGCATCAATAGATAGTACAAAATGGCTTGTAGATAAATGGATAGGAAATGCCATCACAATAGTTGTTTCCCAATTTATAAACCGGTAGTATTTTTCTTGGAAAATTAAACACGTGAAGCTATGACTAGATTGATATGTAATTTTTCATTTAAAAAATGTGCAACATACAGTGCTTTGTGGATCAGCATCACTGGAGAATGGGTTTTGGCATATGTGATATCATTTTTTTTTATGGTCCACCCTCTCCAGTCCATCATCTCTAGTCCAGCTGGGCGGGGCACACCATGTTATCATTTTTAAATGAATACTAAAAGCTTTTGTTAAGTGAGAATTCAAACTAAAAAAAACCTTTTCCTGAAGTTGTAGACTCAACCTAAGATTAAATCCAGTTATTTCGCTGTAGCTAGAGATGTAATCAAAGATTAAATGCATTTATTTCAATGTGGTCCCCAGCTACCACCGAAGACCCTGTGATCTCTGAACTGGGGCTCTTCTCTGTAATGTAACTCACTTAGTTCTTTGACACTTTGCACCTTCAACTGTAATGGATTCCAGTGGCTTCACTGTCATTTCGTTCTTCTGACTGAATATTCCCATCTCCTCTTGCTCAGGCTTCTGTGCCATCTCTTTGTTGCAGATTTGAACTTCTATGCACACTCTCTCATCTGCGCCTAGTAATCCATCTGAGAATGGCTCTGCATGTGAATAGAGGGTGTTGACTGTTCACTATGCCTTTTGTGTACTGTCAGCTGCTTTATTACTTCTTCTCTCCAGTTCTTTGCTACTAAGAAGCATGGAGATGTTCATTCAAATCGCTAGGCTCCTGTCATGTCATAATGGAAAGGATGCCTGGGATGGGGTGGATGCTTTGAGTAACACTGAAAGCTGTGTCTAACTTGTGTCAGCAGCAAAATGGCAAAGAATACAGAAATACTCTCATGGGAAGGTAAAGTAAAAGCCTCCACAGTGTGGCATTTGTAAGCCACATTACAGCTATACCCGAATAAATAATCCCCTGACTCTTAGAATTAGTTTTAAGGCCAGGAGTGGACTGAAACTCTGAGGCACCCATTCCTTCTGATGTGTCATGGAACTGTGCTCCTGAGCCAGGCCTCCCATACTTTTATCCAGTCTCTCCAGCATGAGTTTGGGAACTATAAGCTTCGATCCATCCTTATCAGAGAATCTTGCCCTTTCATCCTTAGGCTAAAATATCTTATACACACAATGCCAAACCTGTTTCTCAATTATTCTCACTGCTTCCAGTGAGAATATGAATACACTCCCTTCAGCGCTTTGATATACTGCATTTTGATAAACACTCTGACAAGCACACACCATCATTTACTATCTTTGGTGAAGGGCAAAATGGGGTTCTGAAGGACCAAATTTATATGCCCAGGTGACAAGAGGAGCACATGGCTCAGTGGGCTTGTTTACATTATAAAGAGTAGCTTTTGGTGTAAAGTTAAGTAAACGTCATTAGTCCAGATACTGTCTATGTTGTAACTCATTCCTACACACATTGTAGCTATTTCCCCGGAAACAGCAGGTTTACTCATAATTATGATCAATGAACTTGAAATTTAAGATTCTGTAATTGTCCTTCAAAGACTATTGGAGATCAAAGATACAGTCTCCTTCAAATTGCAAGCACAAATCAAGATTGTATCTGAGGCCATTCCAAGACCCTATTCCTTGCTAAACACCCATCAGCATCATATGGTCTCTGTGGATCTATACTCAGTTTTGAATTTTGTAAAATCCCATGAAAGTCATTAAAAGGAGAGTGCTTAACATTATGACAAGCAAGAGTGTTCTCCTAACTTATATGCAAATGTAGTGTGCAAAATGTGGTTTCATTTTATTATACACACACTTGATACACACAGCAGCACATGCTGCAAAAATGAAATTAAGCACACCAAAGTGATAGCTTGGCATATGTCCAAGTGCTTGATTATAGAAGAATCTTCCAGTTTTCTTTATGATCATCTTTATTTTTATAGTGAACTAAGACAACAAATGTTATACATGTTAAATTACATATATTATAATTTAAACCAGAAGCAGCTTGACCTTGTATATAAAGGGCTCTCCAGTGTTGTGATTTATATCAGAAACAAACAAACAAAACAAAAAGACCATGTTGTGCTTGTATAATCTCAAAAGCAATAACCTAGTGTTTTTCATAATGATTTATTGTCTCTGAATGGAAAAACAAGTTCTGATAGGTCTCAAATTAGTTTAGTTCTCACTGGGACTTTAAACATTACCATTAACTATTTCATTATGTGTTTGCACTATTTACAGATGGCTCAAAAAGGGAAAAAAATAAAGGTTTTACAAAGTGGTGTCATCACATTTATTCTCATATTTGGAAACACTCCTGCAGTGTTTCCTTCTTTCATGCATAGGAATATGACCTTCGTGTGATTTTTTTTCTACGTCCCCTTAAATGTCATTTTTTTTTTTCCGGTTGGGTTTTTTTTTTTTTTTTTTTTCTATTTAGTGTTTTTTGATCTCCCTCCAAAAGTTTTATGACAGCTGAGTTCAAGTGGTTGCTTCAGGCAATAGAAGTCAAATATGAAATTGAATTATGCTTCCAGACTTGGCACACAAAAATCAAGAAAAATTTCATTAATTATGATTAATTAATCCAGGAACACAGTGGCAGCATTATGATTGTAATGTATCTGGAAGTTCGCATATTTTCAGATGACATTTACATGGTAGGGGGGAAAGGGAAGTGATTTTCTGTGCCTGCCATATCACTTTATAATAGACAGACTGAGTAAAAAGAAAAGAAAGAAAAATGGGCTAACGGGAGGTCAAGAAGAGATGGTGTATGTTTTGTGGAGATGGGATTGAAGGGTATTGAGAGTCCTTTCAGTATTGATTATTTTCCAAGGAAACCTCATACTATTCAATGATGAATGACTTGTGTGTCACAGTTACCCTCCACACCAATTTTGTTATACTATGCCTCAATTTGTAATGCAAGGTGTTACAGTGAAAATTACTCATAATGATAATGACATATTCCAGTGAATAATAAACACATTTCGGCAGTGCCTCTTCTCTACCAGGTGTTGCTAATAAGTATTGTCTACTCATGTGCTTTTGTATGGACTCCTCCTTTGTTGTGATAAACTTTATAAAATGTCTGTTATTATTTAGCAATATTTGTCAGTGTCTGATAAACCTTAGGGACTAAAAGCAGCAGAGGAGGGATACTTCTTAAGGGTGAAAAAGATGGAGAAAGAGAGATCAAGAAAGAGAAAGGGAAGGAGAGAAGAAGTTAAGAGTGAATCTGGGACCTTGTATGGTGGCACACACCTGAAGTACCAGCACTTAGGTGGCAGAAACAGTAGGATCACAAGTTCAAGACAAGCCTGAGCTGTGTAATAAGATTCTGTCTCAATATCAAATAAACAAGTGAGTGAGTGAGAGAGAGAGAGAGAGAATCTGCCAGTCACTATTGCAATAACACAAAGTGACAAATAATTATAAACAAAGCTAGCCTTAGTTGCACACAATAATGAACAGGTGCTGCATTTATTATGTTTCTATGGGTCAGTCCTGCTGATTTCTGCTACACTGGCTAATGCATAGAGCAACTAGAGTCCATTGCCCTGTTCTAGTGGGGACCTATTGGATCTGCTCTCTTAGGTGGGGCCTCTTCCTATGGCAAAGGCAAGGGTACAGAAGAAACTTCATTGTCTAAATGTTCTTCAAGCCTCTGCAATTGTGACAACTGCAATTTCCCACTGGTCTCAAAGGAAGTCATATAGACCTAGCATAAATGAGTCAGAGCTATATACAAGCCTGATGGGAGTGTGCATGAGTCTACAGGCAAGAAAGAACCCTGAGAAGCAATGCCATTATCCCCGGAGGAGAATGGAGAAGCAGGTCTGTGAGTGAGGCAGATGTGACAAGAGACAGATCTACACACTAACAGTTCTGTTCAGTTCTTCCTTGGCTTGTGGCCAAGTAAATGAGAAACTCATCTTTGTTTGCTGATGGTTTGATAATAGTTTTCACCTTTCAAGGAATAGTTGTTTCTGCTTTTAGGGACTTCATGTTTCAGGTTTATTGCTAATAACATGATTACTTTGGGGGAGACGTTCTGTTTGTAGGTCACCGTCCCGTGTTGGAAGCAGCTTTCTTTTCTCTATTTCATCATGGAGTCTTTTTCATCTAAGCAGTAGAAGAGAAAGTTTCTTTTCTGAAGGCCTGTGAATTTCCATTTGTCATTAATTTTGAATCATGCTGTCATTATGACAGTTGAAGGGACTTACAGCAAACATCAGATAAGGCAGGTAGGTGTAAGTCAGGCTGCTCTTTGAAATGTACTGTGCATAAGTGCTATATATGGATGAGGATCCAAAATATACCTCCTGTATAACAGAGCTGCTTAAAGACAAAGAACGCTTGAATCAGTGAGACAGTGAAAATTTTTCTAGAACAGTGGCCTGTCTATTATTTGCATGACTTTATACAAAGGAAACACTTTCTAGTCCCTGAAGTACCTCATTTTCTATACCTGCAAAACAAGATATTTAAATCATGTAGCAAAACTTTCCTATGTAACTGAAAGATCTATGCTGAAATATTAAAGTTTTTAATTTTGATAAAACTAAACTAAATGTACTCTATTTTCAGGGTTTTACCAAATCTTTGTAGAATGGAAATCCATTCTAACAGGTACATGGCATCTAAACAATACCAAGATGGGAGCAGCATGCCAGAACAGACATCTGGCATCTTGCATCTGCCTGGGATCCTTGCAGCATCTGCTACTTCCAGACCATTTTGCAGGATTTGATCACCAGGGAACCTTGTCGTCTAGTCACTTGAGATAATTCGACCCTGAGTAGGAAAAAGAGACTTTTGTTTCTGTCAACTTATATCTCGAACAAAGACACCCAGGGATGGAATCCTGTGAACAGACAGAAGGCAAATGGTAGGGCACTAAATATGTAGAGATTCTTATTTCCTCTTCCTCTGTCCTCAGAACTGATTTGGAAATGGTTGAATCATTTCCAAGAGTTGAATGTTTCCTCCTTAGGCACAACCACTCTCTCCTTCCAATACATTATTTTATTTAGATTAAAAGTTATGTTATTGTAGAGTAACACATAAAAGGTGTTTCTTCCACTTGTCTAAAACACAGCTAGCTGTATTCTGTACAACTGTAACAGGAAGTTTGCACTTATCTGCACAGCTGTTTGAGAAGAAAACAAGGGTACTGAAGATGAGGACACTATGACACACCCCAGGAATAATCTCTTAGAGGAGACATCTAATAACCATAGCCCAACCATGCGAAACTGCCTGACTCTCAAAGTAGTAGACTTAAGGTCCAATAATTAGAGTTGAAACCTTGGGCAAATTTTCAACTTTTTCCATTCTGATATTCTTGTTTGTAAAATGAGGTATTATATAAAGTAATATCTAAAAAAGTACCATATAAAATAATATCTAAAACAAATATAGACATCATTTTAGAACAATAGTGGGTTATCTCCCTTAGCTACAGGCAGGCACTACAGTATTGCAGCCCAAGATTTGAAGTCTTACATCTGTGCAGCACTTTCTGCTTAGAAACAAAATCATCAATGAGAAATAATTGTCTAAGCAACATTTTATATGGACTTAAGCCTAATGCTGGCAAGTGTAATCCCTTGAACTTGTAAAGATATACTGATCACTTTAATCTTTGGTTATACTTTAGTTTTGGGTATTTAAGACCATACAGTTGGCCCAAATAAATCAATTTATGTTTACTCTTCAGGTTTGGAGGCTCTGTTCCTCAGGGGGTCACATGGGCTTGGGAGGAGCCACTATCTCCTTTCTTTTACCAGTTCCATCTATGTGAAGATAAGGCAAAGGTCCTGCTCGACCATGCCTGGCTTCATTTGGAAGCATGGAGGAAATGTTTCCTCTGAGTTGACCCTCCTCTTTGTAGACTGGACACTGGTTCAAGTCCATCTGGTGGGGTCTCCACGGCCTTGATGAACAGGAGGACAGGTGACTCACCACAGTTACAGGACATTCTGAGAGATGCTCCATAGTCCCCTGGAACTTAATCGACCTTGGAGGGTGAGGAGCAAAAACTGCCCTTTAAGTCCCTCTGACCAGATTAGTATAGGCCTCAAAGTATGGCTGTTAAACATCCAATAAGGTTAGTTCCTCCAGTCTGGTACTTTTAATTACCATGTGCTATGTAAATAAAGCTTGGGAAAAAAACAAACATTCCCAGTTAAACCTTGACTAGACATATATTTTGTTCCTTAAACGTGTTGACTAAACTATGACCTTAGAAATTTTAAGATTATGTGTTTATTATTTTTGTCTCATCCTTTATATAACATAGCAAACCTACATAGACCCTCATTACTTGCTTAGGCTTTCTCATTTTTTCTGTCTATTTTGGAAAATATCCCCATTCCCATATCCTTTTAACATCTTTTGCATTCTAATTTTCTTCTTTTTTTTAAATAATTATGAGACATAATAACATTGATTAAAAAATTTCCATCTGTTCTGAGAATTCTTTTCCTGGGGATACTAAGCAATGCTTATCCCCATTTAAAGTTCCAGGGATAAACCAATGTTTGATTAAAGTTTTCCTGGGGAACCAATGAATTTACTGAGCTTACTTACAGAGATGACTGAGGGGTTGCTGAGGTATATAAGTGACCTGGGGTTATGCACACTGGAAAGCCTTTACCCAGCATGGATCAAGACCTCTTCCTAGCCTTTCCCAGATTATATACTTTAGTCCTCCCCAAATCCAGGAGACCATGTGTGGTTAGGGCTAAATTACATACAACTGGCTGGGAAGAGTTGCTGGATACTCTGGTGAGGGTCCACTGACCCTGCTTGCCCCTCCTTTAATGAAGGAACACAAATGTCAACAAGCCCAATTGTGACAATGTTTATTAGCAAGCAGGCTAGCTGAAGCCTAGATGATGGTGGTTATTTCACACAGAAGGGGCTGCTATACGGCATCATCTTATTAAAAGAACATAGAATATAAAAGGATTTGATGCTAGGATCCACAAATGAGGGAGAACAAATGTCTTTTGTGTTCCTGAGTCTGTGTTATTTCACTTAGTATAACAATTTGTTTTCTCCCCCTATCTAGAAGCCTTTGAGAGGGAACTGACACTGATTTTAACCACTCCAATAGCTATTAAAGTGCTTAAAAATAAATCCTGAGTCCATCACTCTTGAGTCCAGCCTTGGCAGACAAAAGAAAAATGAGGAGGAACCCAACAGAGGGATGCTTTTGGAAGCTCTTGTTAAGAAATCCCCATGGATTCTCATATGAACATCTAAAATTTGCCCTATTCTGACTTTTTTCTTGTTCTGTGTCTAGAACTTGTAATGCTAACTACTCTTGCCTTTACTTCTCCTTCACATCCTCTATTCACCAGTCAAGGATCTTCTTTCCTCCCTACAGATAAGAGTTATATAATTTGGGAGACTTTTAGATAGACCCACTGAAGGGGTACCCCAATTGCCTCACCCTGTATCCCTGTTCAGCATGAAAGAAGCCAGAGCAGTCTGCATCCTGATCTCCTATTCGCAAGTTGGGTAACCTCTTCAGAGGATGGTGTGATAAGAATATGAGGTAGTAATTGGCTAGGCAGTTAGGGTAAAAACACCCCAAAGAAGAGTAGCCAGTTTCTTGGCTAAAAGTCAAAATGTCCTTGGGACTCTTAGCAACCTACTCCATTCCAAAGGCCAAAAATGTCAAAAGTATTTGGGAGCTCTTATGTAATCCCTAAAAGGATTTTAGGGTTACCTCTTCAGAAGGGGGAATGTTAGAATAGCAAAATGTCCCACTTAAAAAGAATGAAAAAAGAGTACATGAAGTTGTCAGAAAAATTGATGGGGAGCTATGGGATATATTGGAGGGGAGGGAGTGGGCATGGATTTAATTAAAACACCTTATATGCATGTATGAAATTCTCAATAAAGTTTAAAAAATAATATCTAAAAGAAGCTAAAGATTCAGAAAGCCAGAAGAGCAGGCACTGAGCATCAAGAAAATTTTAGGCCCTGGCTATAACTGACTATGGGGCTCCACACTAAAAAGATGTGGGGTGTCTGCCTAGCAAGCTAAAAGGACAGGTGGCATTTGAGGCAGGAATACATTAGCCAAAGCAAGACTAGTGGAGGTTGAGCCGCCTAAGCAAAATGAAATCTACTTCGTAGAACTAAGGCCCAAGATAAAACTGCTTTCCCTGAAAGGCACTGCAGCAGCCTTCCCTTATTTGTGAGTTCATTTTTATGAAGCTTTAGTTATCTACCATCAACCATGACCTGAAAATGTTACAAGAAACATTCCAACAATAATTAATTTTATTATGGTATATTATATTTTTTCTATTTTATTATTAGTTGTTTTTAATCTTCTACCATTCCTAATTTACAAATTAGCCTTTATCATAGGTATGGATAGGATAAAACAGCACATCTAGTGTTTGATACTAGCCATAGAGTCAGGCGTCCAATGGGATCAGTCAGGGAACACATTCCCCATGAGGAAGGCTGTTGTTTGTACTGGGTGTGGTTTTCATGTTCCTTTAAACATGGAGCTCCTTAAAACATTCCTGTCTTAAATCCTATGCTGACTGATGTTTTGGACCAGAGGAGTATGGTCCAAGGGATGGAGCAGGAATCTGCAGGAACACAGGAGCAGAGGCCAAGAATGCAGCAAATTAAATAGTGCCTTGGCTTTTAAGGCATTAAGACTCTTAGGCTGGGGATATAGCTCATTGGTAGATACTTACTGACCATTCAGGTTACAGTAGTAGCACCAAATAAAGTTGGGCATGGAGTGGTATGCTTGAATCCCAGAACCATGGTGGAAGCAAGAGAATCAGAAGTTCAAGATCATCCTCAACTACATAGGAAGTTCAAGAACAGCCTGGGTTACGTGAGATCCTGTCTCAAATGATAATAATATCAACAACAGTAATAATAGTGATGAAGAGAAGAAGAGGAAGGAGGAGGAGGAGGAGGAGGAAGACTTTAAGACTCTCACTGAAAATAACTGATAAAAGGATGAAGATTTCATTAGCACTTCTGTAGAAGCAGAAAACAATGTTCTGGACAGGCTTTATGGCTGTTAGCCCAGAAACCTCACTGCAAATCATTTGGAAAATCATGTTTGTCAACAGAAAATTAAAATGTCTTTAATGGTAGTTGCTTAAATGCCATCTCATGTTTTTTCCACAACCTCCTTTCCTGAGGAGAAAATTTTCATATTTGTCATTATTATCCCTTCTTGGAAGTGGCTCAAAACAGTTGTTGTATGAACATAAACCCAAACACAACAGTGAAATTCCAAATAGGATGCCAGTGTCGCATTCAGGAGCAGCAGGACGGCCACAGGGGAGGAGCGGAACAGCAGCCTTGTCAGGTAGCCAGCCAAAGACAAGGTCTACATTTCCATCCATAGATCTTCCTTTAGAGCATTCTGTGTTTTCTAAATCCCACCTGGGGTTTCTGAAATGACAAGGAGTAATATCCCAAGCAGCAAAGTCTTATTCAGCCCTACTTTGAAATGTGCAACTGAAAATTAACCAGGTGGCCCTGCTCAGGTTAAAAACATGATTATGTGATAATGCTACTCGTTTTCACATGGAAAAATCCCAGAGCAGTCAGGGGTCCTATTAATCCATTTGCATTATTAAATTGTTTATGTAGATTTGGCTTTTCTGGACTTGGCTTTTAGGCTCATATTTTCTCCATGAGTTAATCTCTATTCCTGTGCTGGTTTTTCAATAGAATATCATGTTGAGAAAAGAATGCTAGGTTATGTCCCTTCTTTACCATGCGCTTGCATAGAGCTATTGAGTCAGATAACCACTGAAGCTTTCTGAGACTCTCCAATCTTTAAATAATGATAATCACCTTATTTACCATCGTGTCACGTGGGATAACCCAAAGGAACCCAGTGTACAAGACTTGGCACTCAGCAAATGTTTATTTCCTGGTTGGTCTACAACTTGGCCCTACCCTACCTACTTAATTACATTTTCTATTAACTTGTACCTCTACAATATTCACTCCAGCAAGGCAAGGTTCGTTAAGGCTCCTTCCATGCTAATTCTCCCTTCTACCTTGGTTCATGTCATGGTGGCCCCATCTTTTTAAAATCTAATTTGTACTAAGTATTCAGATCTATAAACAACCATGATGCCACAGATTGATAAAATGACAGTGAACCTTGCTATTTTATTTTATTCTCACCTTTAATATCCTTTCTATACATCTGCACAGAGAATCATACCTTTCCTTGTGGATAGCATGAGGACAAGCTAAAACAGACTTACTGAAATTCATCTGTGTAATGTTTATTTTCTACACACATCTATTGCTTGTCTATAGCAGAAGATGGAAAGCTGAGAAAGACTTTCTTCATAGATCTGTTATTCCTTAGGAAGAACTCGAACTGATGCTGGATGTTTTCTTCTGCACTCAGGCCGGGTGGCTGTTGTGAAGTCCCTATGTCTTTATGCTTGATAAAATACATGCCACAAACAGCCTGTATTATGTACATAATGAAAAAGTAGAGTTAATACTTTAAATAGATGATATAGGGTGACTTTTTTAAAAGTTTTATAGTTTTTCATCTAGATACTTAAAATTCAGGGCTGGAGAGATTGTTCTGCAGTTAAGAGCACTGGCTGCTCTTGCAGAGGACCAGGGTTTGATTCGCAGTATCCACATGGTAGCTAACAACCATCCAGAGCTCCAATTCCAGGGGATCCAACACCTTCTTCTGACCTCATGAGCATTGCACGACATGGATGAACCTACATACATGCAGGCAATACACTCATAAAGACAAAATAAACATAATTTAAAAAAACATGCTTAAAATTCATATTCATATTCATATTTAAAATTCAAATTCATCTTTACAGCTAAAGATGTAGCTGAGATTAAAGACTGTGCTTAGCATGTGCAGAGCCCTATATATAATCTCCAGTACTACAGATAATAATAATGGTGTAAACAAATAAAAAATAAAATTCATAATGAGAAAAATAAACTGGATTTTTTTTTATCCATTCACCAACATATTATGGCTTGGTAATTGACTTATTAGAAACAAACAAGGGCTTAGTGGTAAGGCTGTGTAACCAGAAAATTCTTGAGGTGAGTTACATTTATCCATCACATGAAAAGTGTGCACTTAAGTACTAACATATATGTCAATCCCTGTGAGTTTTTGCCTTCAGTCAATACAAGGTAAGTCTGGTTTAAATATATTTGAATATATTTTGTCAGCTTCATTTACATGAATTATATT
>NW_008357584.1:1758332-1834671 GCF_000622305.1 Nannospalax galili | reverse complement strand
TGAACTCAAAGCTACTATGTTGATTCGTCAATTCTGTGTAGAAGGCCTCATATACTTTTTAAAAATATTATCCTTGTACATTTTTTGTTTTTTGTCTCATTGTCTTCATTGTGCACTAAAAATACATTATTTCTTAGAAGAAAAAAAAAACAGGAATAAAATATTCTAATCATATTTATCATGGCCTGATATGGTAGTGAGTTTTTATTTGTTCCTTCAGGATAAAAGGGAGACATACTCTTCTTGGGTTAGGTAACAATCCTTTGGATTGATTCGCTAGACCTCCAGGCTGCCCATCCATTTGAGAACCTGCAGAGCATGATTATAAGTCATGGGCTGGGCTTCAGATTTCCCAAGCTGGCAGCAGAGACAACTTGTCTAGGCTCCCGGTGAACAGCCACAACCCACAGAGTATGTGTTTACCCAGACCTTTTCCATGGTTTACTTCTGAAAATTGGTTCAACCACATGGGAATCTAGTTAGACTCTTGGAATTATAATCTTTGACTGGTAAAACCCAGACATTTTTACAGGATTTGGAAATCAGATTGAAGCTTTCAAAATGAAGGAAGATAAGTGTCTTTGAATTACCTGAAACCCACCTTTTCAAACACGATTTCCTATCACTAAACCTCTGTTTTTGTTAGATGGGGGTGACACAGTGAAAAGTATTTTTTAGTACTTATGTAGCTAACTTAAAATGTGGAAGTATACTGAAACTTTCCTCATGCGTGCAGTATGGACTCCTGTAGTATGACTGCACCTGCTAGTAGGCTTGGTGGTACACACCTTTAATCCCAGCAGAGGCGGAGCAGGTAGATCTCTGAGAGACAGGCCAGCCTGTTCCACATACAGAGTTCCAAGCCATCTGGGTCTACAGGAAGACCCCATATCAAAATAAACAAACAAAAAAGTAGACCCGCTTAGAAGTATAGACCTTTTTAGTATAAAGTTGATTTTATAACATCCATTTGTGGCAAAACGAAGTGAAGATTAATAAATAAACTACCTCTCTAGGAGTCTGTTAGCAATTGTGCCTGCATTTCTAAATAAAAAAAGGGAGTAATTAAGGCAGATGCTTTATTTGAAAATGCATTGCTTTTCTTGTTAAAAATGAACTATAGTAACTAATAGAAAGAAAAAGCTTACCCATGGCAGAAGCTAGCAGAACTTGCTATGCAACAAAAAAAACTTGCCTTTTCTAGTACTAGCATTCAGTAGCTGAAAGCAGATCATTGCCAAAAAGAAGTATTTACCAATATTAAAAGGTCTTGGCCCATCATAGCTGGTGTGAGATTTAGAATATAGCTTTTGTTGCCAAGGTGACAAACACTTATAAATATAACACATCTTCTAATGTGCTTTTAACTTGGTATTTTTATGGCTTTTAAATCAGATACCATTAGCAAATATATTAGGTAATTTAGCTGAAAGACCATTTTCCTCTAACACTTTTTGTTACATTTCCCCAGGTATTTCTGTAAATGTCTGTTGTGACATTCTACCCCTGCTAGGCTTCCAACGTAAAGGGATACATAAAGTAGATCTGGTAAAGATTAACATATATTACCTTGCTTTTTTATATTGATCGTGAAAAAAATGTACAGAAGAGAGTTAAATTTGTAGTCTCCTTGAAGAGCAATCATTGTTCCTATTGTTATTTTGGGGTTTATACCTCCTCCTTCCAAATAACAGACTGGCATGAAAATTCAATACACAGAGGAAAAGGTTTTTGGGACAGCATAACTATATATTAACACTCCCCAAACCTCCACACCTAACTGCTTTCCTTTAAATATCAAAAAGTAAAGGCTATAGAAAACAATTACAATAGACCATTTGGAGCACTAGTATTTCCACAAGTCTAAGTTTATTGTTCCAAATAATATGCCCAATAGCCCAGGAAGGGAGAGAATTAGCTTTTAATGCATCCAGTGGATTCTTATAAGAAATCTTGTGAAGTGGACATGTTTGTCACAACAAAGAGGAAATCAGATGAGATATAATTTAAGTCTAAATTTGCATTTACTGCTACTTTGTCATAAATTCTTCTTAGAAAACTGTTCCTTCCTTCATTTATCTTTCATTCATTAATTCATCCAACAGTCATTTAAGAAGCATCCATGTCCTAAGCACTGCAGATACAAAGATGAGTAAGTCCCAGTCCTCCGAAAGAGCGTTTCAGGAAAGAGCAGGAAATATAAATGCAGTATTACAACACACTAGTAAGTACTGAGGCAAAAACTACACCCAGAGTTAGGGAATCAAGACAAGGGTGAAGGATACATACTTCATTTACAACAACAAAACTCTTGAGAGTTCGTGTTTTATATAGTAAATTCTGAATTGCTATTTCCTTACTGTGTGATCTCACATGGCTCTCTGTGCCCATCACTCTCCCTTGTAATGTAATTATTCCTGCCACCCGCAGAGCTCGTGGAATACTGTTGGTAGGAATGATGGGATACGGGTGGTGTGCACAATTGAATTCTTTGAGAAAGAAAGATGCTATGTAAACATCCAGCATCCTTATTATTCCAAGCGGTAGCGTTTTAGATAATTGCCGTATAATGCTGCACCTTTGTATGTGTGTGCTTTGCTTCTTTATAAAAAGGCAAGTGCTAACGTTGAGTTTCCCTAATAACTTTGGAAGCAATTTTAATCCCGCAGACAAAACATAATAATCTTTAGAGTAAGTTAAATTCCCTTGTATTTGAGTAGATTTTGTTATTTACCAAGGTCTTAGGCAATTTTACCACAATTATGAAAAGTAGTGCCCAGCAAGTCCTGCTCTCTCAGTATGTAGAAGAAACTTTCAGACAGGGCAGCAAATTCTGTACAACAGATACAACTCACTCTCTCTCTCTCTCTCTCTCTCTCTCTCTCTCTCTCTCTCTGTCTGGAGCCTGGGGCTTGCCAGCAAGAGCTGGGAACGAGCTGAGACTGGCTTGCATACCTGAGGCAGCTGTTACACCTTGGCGCCTGGATTCTTCTCTCAGACTCCTGGCTGGCTCCCTGCTCCTCCTCCTTCTTTTCATAGTCTCTCTAACCCTATATCCCTCACCATCTTTCTTCTTCCCTCTGGTGCCTTGGTGATTCCCATGGCCTGAGCTTGGTCCCACTGCCAGACATTCCAAGGCTGTCTGGCTGCGGAAAGGAACCCACACTAGTCTGGTCCAGTCATGAAGTCTGAAAGAAAAACGACCCTCAGCACTCTTATCTGTTTCATCTTTCCTTTATCCCATTCATTCACTATTTTGATTTTTTTCTGGCTGGAGATTAGAAACACATTGCCATGGCAACCAGGGAAAGTGAGAGTTCAGGGAAGATCAGCTCTTGGGTCCTGAAACTTGCTTCAGGTTTTATGAACAAGACGTTGTCTATCAACTGGACCTGGGATTTGCCAAAGTACCAGGCATTCCCTAATGAAAGATCTGTCTGTTGAAGGCCCCTGTGACAATTCTTCCTTTCCCCTTACAGATGGTGATGCTTAGGAGTCTCCTCCAGGAGGTGCTGAAAGTAGAGACCTTACACATTAACTCCAAGGATTTAAGACAATTATAAAGCAAGAAGCCTTACTTTTTTTTTTTTTTTTTCAGTTTAATCTGGTTTTTCATGATTTAGAGAACTTTCCCAAAGCATGTCACTGGAATTGGATAAAATTAGTATAGTCGACTGAGATGAAGTTTCCCCATATGAAAACATGCCAGTACCAAGCAAGCATGGGAAAAATTAAAAAAAAAACCCCAGACCTGTGGAGGCTCCGGTACCTTTGACAAGGTAAAAGGTGTGTACCCCCGATAGATAGGCCAATGATACTAGCCCTGAGAGATGGTCTCTGGTTACATTTCATAGATTCAGGGCCTACTGACAGAAAAGAACAATTACTTATAGTCATATTTTTTTTTAATTTGACAAAGATCCCAATCATGGTGGATTAGGTACATTTAATATCTCAATTAATAAGCCTTCTACAATGGTAGCATGTCAACTTTGGCTCAAGAAATCCACTCCAGTTGATAGTCATCCAGGAAACGTCTTTCATGCCCACATATTAAATTTAATCTGCCACCCCTGTTTTATAATACTTTGTATTCATGTGCTGCAGAAAAGATGCTTATTTTATCATTCCAATTTAACAGCTTGCTTAGCAAAGTTGATAGGTAGGAGTTTAGAAGATATTTGTTGAATACCTACTTTGTATATTTACAAAAGAAGTAGATTTAAGGGAGTTACCCAGCAGCACTATTTTTTTTTGTCCCACTGTTATCCTACTGGTCTTCCATTCATTCAGCAGATTTATCTGTCATGAAGAATTTAAGTTTCATATTTTCCTCTGTCAGTTGTGAAAAGGCCTGTCAGCTGGGGCTTACACTACCGTTTTCAAAAGGGCTATAGCATACAATGACAGTACAATCTCATATTTGTGCTTCCAGTCTCCAGATAATCCTACACTTTCTTCCTCTGTAGCCCAGTTATGATCAGGCTTAAGTTGCATATTCTGCTTTTAGCTAGATTTTGCTGATAAATGCTATCAGCAAGACTGAAATGAAATACATGAGGGCTAGCTCTTGTTACTAGTATAGAATAAGCCTTGAACATTTTGTGCATGACACAGACAGTATTTATATAAAACTATTTAATTCATAGAAACAAAAAAGAATGGGATGGTTTTGACTTTTATCGGTATCTATTGAGTGTTCCATACACATGAAATATAAATCTTGTCTCCATATACCTTAGATTAACATTCTATGGAGATGTGTCTGAGATAGCAGTCCAGATTGTTTCCTGTGAGGATGCAATTTTGAGAGAAAACTACACAGTCTTACCATTATTTATCAATATCCTCATATATTAGACACTTTGTTCTTGACATTCACAAGCAATCTAAAAGTGATTTATATTTCCCACATACATGCAACAGCTACCACATCTCCTTAAATGGAAGCCATATAACTACTTGGAGGCCTACAAACTATTCTTTTTATAACCCACTGTATGTGCAGCAAAATGTGAAGGACTCATATGTTAGAGAGAGGGACTGTTGCCTCAGCCAAGGGGAGGAAGGGGTTATCATCATTCCTAGAACTCTGGAGCAAAAACTGGCAGCCTGACACCAAAATAACATCGCAGTGAAAAGCAAAATTGCTTCTAAGGCAAAATTGCTTCATTTGAAAATTGTAGTGATACTGAGAACAATTATGTCACTTAAACTTTCACAATTTTGTTTTTATAAATCAATTATAAGGCTATCATGTGGTTTAAATGCAATTATTTAATAAGGGCATTTGTAATTGTCCAACAAAATCAGTTACGCTTCGGTCAGGATGTTCTCTGAGACTGTATTTTTGTTAGTATGTAGGACTTTCTTGTGGTCATAAATACTTTTTGAAAAAGCTAAATTATATCATTATTTTTCAAAAATGTTCTCCCCCTCCATAGTAAAACATTTTCCTCTACTGAAAACTGAGTCTCAGAATTTTTTTCCCCTTGCCTTAGAACATTTAACTAACAGCATGTGAAGGGGAGACACATTACTGAGTAACAAGAAGGTGAAGACTGGTTCTTCAGGGTCTTGATAATGTTGAATATGTTTTGAGCCAAGATAGCCATGAAGCCCAGGGAGTGCAAAGTGGTATGTGCTGAGTTACCAGAAGGAGCTGCTAAAATGGCGGCACCACAGTGTAAGCCCCAGATCAGGACTTTAATTTTCTAAGAAAAGGAGGATTGCTTATGGGCTGAGTCTGAGGATGCTCGGGTCTCCTGGAGGCTATAAAGCTTTGGTTGCTAGGTGGTTTGGGCCACTTGTGGGCTATTTGATCTATTTGGACAGCCTAGAGAGCTATGTTTTCCTTCCAAATTTCAACTGATATTTCTGCCAATGCCTCATTTCTGTGTTGGCCTGGTCCATCTTGACCTCTGTACTCATTGGTTGACCAGGATACTTACAGGAACCAGGCTGTCCTGTCCTTCCTCTCTTCCAATTCCTGTTCTCTTCCGAGGAAACACCCTTCTTTATCATGACTTCTCTTTTAGGTTTGACTTTTCTCTGAAGAATTTTAGCATCCCATGAATGATCTCCACCTTCTTCCTTTCTCTATTGTGCATTCTGCCATAAAAGCATGCACTCTAACTTCTGATTATTTCTTCATCTCAGATCACTCTTCCAGAAAATGAGGGAGTCTTTCCAGTGACTGCAAGATATTTAGCTTTAGCCTGTGGGCTTAGGTAAACAGGCAGGTATTCCAACAAAGGCTTTACCACAGAGGACCCAATGAGTTTGTGGTTAAGAAACTCAAATACAGTGTTAGTTGCTGTTAAGATAAACTCAGTATTTTCTTCCTTGCTTAAAGCTGGTTGGTAGCATTCCCTTACTTTAGAGCAAAAGTCCATGTGCCTTTGACCATATATAGTTCCTGAGTTTTCTCATATCTTCTTGCCCTTTGCTGCTTCCTCCTTTCTTCATTGTCCACTTTCTCTTTTGCCCCCAGCCTACACATATGATGTTCCCTCTGCTTCTGGTACTTTCTCACTCCTAGCCCAGCTCAAATTCTGAATTCCTTACCAAGCTAACTGATCCATTCCTTCCTCTTTTCAGACCAACCATCACTACAAGGAAACCACCACTGATGCCCTGAGCCAAGTATGTTTTTACATGATGACAAACCTTTTCTTCAATTTACTAATTACACTTGTAATACTATGTTTGTATTATTATTTGATTATTATCCCAGTCTAGTGGCTCCTCCTTGAGAATAGAACCTTTATTTTTGCTTTTCCTGTTATTTCTGTTCTCAATGAGCATTGGATATTTCTGATTAATGAATGAATTCTTTGGAATTCATAAAAATTCTGCACAAAAAATAATAAGGAAAGCAGATTTCCCAAACACAAATCAAATAATGAAGTTTTAAGAACCCCCTCATATATGTTCATAGAGAAATATTGCAGTGTCAAATTGAAAACAGGCTGTCAAAGAAAGAACAGATAAATAACTCATGCCACAGTCATAAAATGTAATATGTACTGCAGTTAAAATTAATGAATTAGTGCCATATGTGTCCACCTGGCTAAATTTTCAAAGCACATATATGAAGAAAATGGTCATAAAAAAATATATGTTGACTTATTTTGCCTCAAGTCCATGGAAGGAGTAGTGAGAAACAAAAACAACGACAGCACAAAGAATACAAAGACTAGGGATGAAATTTGGGGAATATGGAAAGGCGAGGTTTTCAAAGCACCTCTTTTCCTTTCCAAGTGAGTCTTCAAACAGATTCAGGAGAAATGCAAGCAACCTCTGCTCTTTTTCCTTCTTTTGGCCACATCTCTAAATCTCTGGTTTACTTTCTAGGAACATCCTTAAGTGCCATTGGGAACAATTGGGAACAATACCATGGGTAAAGTTGAGAGAAACATAAGCAGGAAAAGTGAAAGGATCTAAAATTAGAGAATGATAACAGTATAGAAGAAATCAATAATATACAAAAATAATGAATTTAATTCCTCCATTGAAAAGTTCTATGTAAATAAGGGTTAAAAAGTGAAACAAACTAACAAATCCAAAAAGACTTGGTAGATTTCAGATCTTAGTGGAAAGTTGAAAAATTAATGATAGGTGACAATTTTCCAAGACTCAGCTCTCAACTAGATAAGAGGCCATTAGAGCTGAAGCATCTAACATGTTATGGCCGCACTCAGGGTAAGCTGCCTCTTTGTGTGTGGGATCACAAAGCCTTTCTCCCAATATTTCCCTTTCTCATTCTGTTACAGTGCCAGCATATCTGCTTCCTGGAGACGGAAGGTGGTGATGGTTGCACAACAATATGAACGTATTTCATGACACCAAATGATATACATACTTAAAATGGTTAAAAGAATAAGTTCTGTGTTGTGTATAATTTACTACACCCTTAAAAGAAGACAAAAATCACATGAATACTTGTGAATTATGGATTCCATCCCAAGAAAGCATGGTTGGTAGAAATTCTGGGCATCAGAAAGATACTATGGAAGTTTAGGTGCTTGGGGAATGCATGGAGAAAGTGAAGGAGAGAGAGAGAGGAGAGAGAGAGAGAGAGAGAGAGAGAGAGAGAGAGAGAGAGAGATCTTGTCTAATCATCCCTTATTCAAAGGGGATATATTCCAAAAAACAACCCCCACCCCATGAATGGCTGAAACTACAGGTAGTCCTGGATCCTCTATATAGACACTACAATACTGTAAGAGTGGATCTGCTGAGCTGCCTACCAAGTGACTAAAGGATGAATAGGTATGCAGTATGGAATCTTTGGAGAAGGGAAGATTGATGCCTACCTACGTGCCTAAATCCCCAAACATTAATAGTGCACAAAAAGGAAGATTGAGCTGCAACAGGATACATGCGAGGATGTCACCATTACCATACTTTAAAAACATTTTTAAAATGCAAAGTTATTGATTATGAGCTATTGTATGCAGCAAATGTGAAAATGTATGTGGGCATTGGAGACTGATCACATTCTAGGGAGCAAATAGCTCTCACAAGAGGGGACATGGGAGGCTTGCAGAAGAGGCCTTGTTTCAGTGTATCTGCAACATGTTGGGCTTTTTCTCCTTTTGAGAAAGAGTCTGCCTGTAGCCCCAGCTGGCTTGGAACTTGCTATGTAGACCAGCTGGCCTCAGTGTCACAGAGATCTGCCTGCCTCTGCCTCCTGAGTGTTGGGATTTAAAGGTTTTCATCACCATGCCCAGCTGGGTTTTTTTTTTTTTCAATTTGAAAGAAATACGGCAAAGTCAGAATGTGGGTTCATTGGCATTTATTATATGTTTAGACTTTTATGGATTCTCAAAACTGTTAATCATTAAAGGATGCATATTCAGTAGTTCTGCAGTTAAGACTTACTCAGATTAGAAGGCTATCATAAGTATATTTTTAAAATGGAAATTTCTTATTGAGATTATTAGTAAGGCAAGAGGTATATAAAGTGGGAAGGCAAGAGGAAAGTGGGACCACTGCTGGCCTAGAGTCAACAGATGTCAAGGAAGACTTCACTAAGTAGTAACACTTGAGTTCATTTTTTGAAGGATAAAAATGCAAAGAGATAGTTGAGGTGCTGAAGCATCATTTGATATATTCAAAGAATGGCAATATTTGACCTCAGTTGAGCCTGGACCTGGCAGGGGTCAGAGACGAGGGGTGAGGAAGGCTGACAACAAACTGGGATTAACTTAGGTAAGCTCTGTGATCCAAACTAGGGCAGCAGGTGCATAGGGAGGTGGTTGCTGTTGAAGATGGTGGAGGGATTGTTCCAGAATGCAGAGAGATTTCAACCAATGAAAACCATTAGAAAGCTCTTGTAATTGCTCAAGTTAAAAGCATAGGAGACTATGGTGGCTTGTGACTGTAGGGAAGAGGAGAGGGTGGGAGGCAGAATCTATAGGACTTGATCACTATCAGTAAGTGAAGAAAGTGGACTAAAGCAAAGAAGCAAAAATAGCTTTCTATCTTGGTAATAATAGGGAAGAAAAGTCAGCAAGTCGATCACCCCTCAACTTTGGGAGTGCAAAAGAGGAGAGGTGAGAAGATAAGGAGCTTGAGTAGCATGTGCTGAATTTGAAAAATCTCCAGGTAAGGATGTCTAGAATAGAGAGGTGGGAATGGGCAACATAAAGATAATGACTGGAATGGATGACATGGTGTGTGAAGTAGGAAAAGAATATGGCACCATAAAGCTGAAGTGCTGGATCATCACACTTTAGGCATGCTAAGCTGTTCCTCCCAGAGACTGGTCATGTATTGGCAGGAGAATCTGAACACTTCTAATTCAACAGCAATAAATAGGACTGAACAATGGGAGCATGCCCCAGGGCTTGGCATGCAGTCTTAGCAAACTAGTGTAGTAATGAAAACAACACCTTTGTAGTGAGACAGACCTGCATTCAATGCATTTGCCAGCAAACCCTCACTCCCCACTTTCTACTAGTAAACTTGGGCAAGTCTCCAAACCTTTCTGACCCCTAGTTTCCTCTGCCTGCTGGAAACGGGAGTGATAAATATCAACCCTGCAGCTTTGGCCTGCGGTAAGGCCAAACTATAATGATATTGGTAAAGCATTTAACATATATTAAGGACTTACAAAGATTAGTCATTTCTCCAACCCTTAGCTCTTAACCTTGCTAATGCCAAGATTTGCCAGAGAACATTTTATTTAAGTAGTTTTTTCCTCAAAATATGCAAAATACTCTTGACCACAAAAGCTCTAAATTGCTTGAAAGCAGAGGCCATTTCTTATATAGTAATCAATCAGATGCATATTGAATACTTACTATTTTCCTAACAAGCTACAGATTATAAGTACCATGTAGCACAATACGAGGTACACAGTAGTTTCAAATAAATAAATGCCTCTTGTATTAAAGCTTGTATTTTTTGTGTTGTAGTACAACCAACAAAAACAAGCACAAAAGGCTTCATACAGTAGGTTCGTATGCAATCACTTGGTAACAACCTTGTAAAATATATTAATATCCATAGGCAATAAGTGTAACATTTTTTAAGGAAAGGGAAATAGAGGTTAAGTTATTTGTTTAAGTTCACAGAAAAAAAATTATTTCAGGGCTAGAAATAGACAGCAGTTAATCTAAGTCAGTAAATACAGGGAAAGGTCCCAGTGGTGTTTTAGTTATGGGTCCACTGAGGCGTGAACACACTATCCCTTAGGATTTCTAATGCAAAAGGACATACATAAAAATAGAAGACTATCTTTCTTGTTGCTAGTCCCAGATCTTCTGTTCAAATTCTAAGGAGCAACCAGAATGGAGGGTCTCTGCTCAGGAAGGAAGTGGTTTTGGCTTGGTGGGAGCCTGGGTTCAAGGGAATGGACCACACAGATCATAGAAAGGAATCACATTTTTACAACTGTGGAAAAATAAGTTGAGTATAGTCGTTCAGTAAGAAGGGAGAGCTGATTTATTTTTTTATCTTTGGACTTTTTTCTTCAATTGATTTGGAGAAACAAAGTTTAAGTCAATGTCCAAGGATGACCAAGACTCTCTACTGTGGGATTTAATAAAATTTTGCCAGTAAGTATAAGAAGTAAGGCTGATGTGTTACTGAAAAACACTGATATCAAACTACCTAGCCATGATATGGGGGAGAGATGGGAAATTGTAAAGCAGAAGAGCAAAGCACATAATGAGGCGGAATTGGAGGGGAACACAGATATCTCTGATATACTTCAGTCAAAATTATAAGAAAAATAAAATTGGAGATTCTTGATCTAGAAAGATGGCTCATTGGGTAATAGTGCTTGCTGCTTAAGCATGAGGACCTAAGTTCAAATCCTCAGCACTCATGTAAAAAGCTGAACGTGGCTGCGTGCCTGAAACCCCAGTGCTATGGCAGGGTGGAGACAGTAGGATCGAGGGAGCTAGCTGGCCACCAGTCTTGCTCCAGGTTCAGTAAAAGATTCTGACTCAAAGGCATAGGACACACAGTGATATAGGAGGATACCCGATATCTTCCAGTAGCCCCTGTCACATGTGCGGTACACACACACACACACACAATTGGACATTCCTGAGTAGGCAGACTAAGAGGTGGAAAGCTCTGTTGCTCTCTTCATTTGTAAATGTATGCACTGTGAATATATCCTCTGTGAAATTATATCCACTTTTAAAGTTCTGAGGCTCTGTTCATCTAAGATATGGAGATGCCTATGAGGGGTGAAGGATGATAAGCAGAGGTAAAAACCGGAAAACTTGGACTGGGAGTGTGGTTGAGTATTAGAGAAATTGTCTAGCCTGAATGAGGCTCTGGGTTCAATCCCCAGTGCCTTAAACAAAACAAACTGAAAAGGGTTTTAGAGGCAGCAGGAGGAATTTTTCCCCATACACTGATACTACAAGTAGCCCTTGTGTTGTGAGATGAATTTGTCTGCCAAAATGACATGCTCAAGTTCAATCTACAAGTAATTGGAAGGTGACTCAGTAAGGCCTTGGCTGATATCACCAATTTGAAATTATATCATAATGGATTCCTTGGAACAACAGTGAAACTTGAACACACAGATACACCCAGAGTTGTATGTCACATGAAGGCAGGTCATATGAAGACATGACAGGAGCTGGAATCGTGCAGCAGTAAGACAAAGATTGTCAGCATACACCAAAATCTAAGAAAAGGCAAAGAAAGCTCCTGAAGAAGCACAGTACTTCCAGCACTTGATTTTGATTTTCCTCTAGGCTACAGGACCATAAGGAAACAAGTTCTGTTATTTACACTGCAAGCCAACAAACTTTCGGGACTTTGTTATGACAGCTCCTGGATACTAATACCCCTTGCTGTCTGAGGATGACTTTCAGCTGTGTGGCTGCCATGATTCTGAGTTGACTGAGCAGCTGGCTTTGGCAGTGCATGTCCCTGACTACACTCCTCTCAGGTTCCCACCCTATTATCCCACCAGGCCAAGAGTCCACTAGCAGAGTAGTCTAGTGATAGGGTGAATCATGGGACCCCTTTAGTAGGAATAAACAGTTTGATATTGACCTCCTGAGCCACTTCTTTTCTGGATTCTGAGAGCTAAAATTTTCTCCTTCAGAACTAACATCACAAATACCTGTACTTCGAATTCTTCCATGTCTTACTAGTGTCAGAAGAAGGTATGATGCTTGGCTAATTAGAAGAGTAAACCTTAAAACAAGTATCAGACCTTTTTAGTCAAGAGAAGCCAGATCAATGCCTGTATTTTAGAGTTACTGAAAAATTCAGGTCTTTTCTGCAGAAATTAGGAACAAAAAATAGTCTAGTATTTTTTTAAAAGCCCCCTAGTATATAGCCAAGTTGTCTATCAGGTGTTTAGTGTCTTTTATGAGTTCTCCCAAATTCTGAGTGGGTCAGATAAAAGGAAATGTGCTACCAGGTAATTGTACCTGGCTTCTGACTGTGAGGGTTCTCTCAAAGCTACTCTGTGTTTTAGAACTAATATGCACAGTTGCTTCAAAGTCAAGAATGATTATATATACATCCAAACAATCACCAGCATAGCCTGATGTATCCCAAATGTTCTGTATTTTCATTCCTTTGACTATTGCCTTAGCTGAGGCTCACCACTTCCTGCCTGGATTTCTGCAAGGTATCCTAACTGGGTTTCCTGTATTTCCAGTTCATTCTACAGTGTCTACCAAAATGTTCCTTTGGAAATAGAAGTATGATTCGGTTACTGTCCTTCTCAAAACCTTTGCCTTCTTTTGCCTACAGAGTTACTTGTGGGTGCATTGCTAGGACTTCCCACAATCTTGCCCTTCCCCCCCTTCTCTCTGGTGTCTTGTTTCATTTGTTTCTTGTGCTTTTTCTTTATCAATTGCTCACTGTGCTGTATTTGGTCACAGTCTTTTCATATACTGTTGTGACTTTGCCCAGGTAGGTTTAGGAAATAACACTCATACACATAGAATAAAATAATAAGTGAAAAAATAAATAAATAAATTTAAAAAAGAAGTTGCTGTATAAATGCACAGTAGTGCCAAAGAAATAGTCCAATCCTTAAAACTTCCTCACACTGATTACACAATAATCATCTAGGCTGCTCTTGTAGATCTAGTACAATTCCAGGAAATCCTTGGAATCTACTCTATTCTCTATCTACTTTATCCTACGCCCATTATACCAGATAGAAGGGTTTAAGAATGTGAAACTCTTGATTTAGAAAGTGTGAGCTGCACAGAATCTTAAAGTGAAATCAGGTGAAGATATGTGAGCAGCACATTCAATATTCAATAGACAAAATATGCCATACTTCCAATATGCTCTTGGTCGGAGAGAATGTCTTTTCCACTTTTCTATTCTTCAAATAGGTGTGCTAGGGAAGAAATGGATAAGGAAGTTGAAACTGGGTTAATTAGGCAGTGTTGACTCTTTGAATACTAGATTAAAACTCTCAAGTTTATTAGGAAGAACTGCAGATGCTGGTAACAAAGGAATGTGGCAGAGGCAAAGTTACATTAGGTCTTCAAAAGTTCTAGGACTTAGACTTCCAAGAAAGGGCATAATAAGTCTCATGTTGAGGAATGGGTTCATGGTGAAGAAGTGGGGCCAGAGCTGTTTGTGTTAGGCCAAAAGCCCAGAACATGCTGGATGGAGCAACTTAGCTTTAAGTTATTGGAGGGGAAGAATTTCATGAGATACATCTGTATGGCCAGCAGACTACAATGGTATTCTACAACTTCACTTCTGCCTGGGCAAGTAAACATTCTCCAGTCTACCTTGTATGCCTTGTACTGCTGGGGCTGGTCAAACCACGCAGACGTGCACAGTACACTGGGCCAGTTACTGCAACTCAGCATAGTATCAAAGGGATCCTTTATAAAGTACTGGAGCCAGTCTAGTGTATTGTACTGTATACTCCTAGAGGATCTGGAGGCAGCTTTGCTTTCCCTTTTGTTTTAAACTCAAACTCATTTGCTTGCCCCTCCAGAGTTCATTCGGTGAAATGACTGTCATTGCATTTTATCCTCCTTTGGTCCAAGTTTGAGCTAAATTATTGATTGAGGCTAACCTAAAAAGCTAGAAAGGGGAGGTTATAAGGAAGGAGCTGGAACAGTGGAGATATTCAACACCTCAACTCTTGAAGGCTTATGTAGAGCAGAACTCACGTTGACGCTTCTCTTTTAGAGGACATCAGGTTCAGACAGAGGAAGAAATGCATCTAGAAGATACTTGTGTTTACCTTAAATATGAACTTATATGTCTTTTATTCTAAAGTTGTATCTAGGAGAACTGTTAGATTTTTAAGGATACTACAATATTACAATTTGCTTCAGAGATCCACCTACCTCTGCCTCCTGAGTGCTGGGATCAAAGGTGTGGGCTACCATGTCTGGCTTCTGTATCTCTCTTTAATCAGTTTTGATCCTTGACTGGAAGGTGTCATTCTGCTTCTTAGACAATATCAAAAGAGTCAGGACTATCAGCCAAAGCCATGAGTTGTTCTAAGGATTAAAAAAATCTATTTGATATAGCCAAACAAACTGATTTAGAAGCAGGAAGTAAATTCCAAAACTAAATAAACAATTAAGAAGAGAATGAAATTTTAACCAGGAATTCAACTAAAATCTGTTCTAAAGTTCTTTTCAACAGCATATCTTTTCAAAGGAATGCTAGCTAAAATTTGGCCTTGGGCTTTCAGTGGTGTATGTGTCTAACAATACTTTTCTTAGTTTTGTCATTAACTTAATCTAGAACATTGGTTATTAAACTATTTTCCTTCAGAACAAACTGAACTTGGATTTTTTCTACTGCTAAGATTCATAAACAGGAGTCTTTTCATTTTGAATGCAAAACTTGCCCAATGTTTTCCTAATTATCTGCTCATGAATTCTAATTGTCTAAGAAATAAATGAACAAATCACAAAACACTGGAAACAAAGTTCCTCAGAAGCAACCCATCTTCATGTGCCAATGACTTCTTTGAGACATGGCATTACAATGTGTTATTGTATAACCTGCATAAAACATCATATTGGATGATAAAATGTTCATACAACAGACTCATCTTTAGCAACTTTCAAAACGTTGCCAAAAGACTGGCACCTATAAAAACATGACCCATATCAAAAGGGAGAGAATTGCTGATTTTAAGGTTTTCTTCCCTCACTCAAAGTCCCTCCATGTGGTTTTATTTTGTTTTGTGTGTGTGTGTGTGTGTGTGTGCACATATACCCTACCCAGTTTTTTAGTTCTGCCTATCTATCATCTATCTTATAAACTATATAAATACATTTAAGCATATACAATACTTAGTATTACCATATTTAATAATTATAAAAATTCAATCATTGGAGAATGTTTTGGTAAAATTTATAGCATTCCTACAAGGGTCTTATAAAAGATACAAAACTGTTTATGTTGCTGTGGATGATATTTAAAACATAGATAAAGTTTTTAAAAGTCAAAGAAATAATCAATGTAAGTGATCTCTCCATGTGATGTATGTGATGAACATGTAGCAGGGAAGGAAGCTGAGAAAAAAATCAAGAATGATAAACACCAGGATTCTGGTGAAAATAAGGTTGAGGGGCTGGAGAGATGGTTTAGTGGTTAAGAGCACTGACTGCTCTTGCCGTGGACCCAGATTCGATTCCCAGCATCCAGGTGGCAGCTAACTACTGTCCCTAACTCCAGTTCCAGGGAACCCAATGCTCTCTTCTGACTTCTGGTGGGCATTGCACAACACGGGTGCACTTACACACATGCAGGAAATACACTCATACACATAAAATAAAATAATATTTTAAATGAGGTTGAAAGATGATGGGGAATTTAAATTTCTTAATCTACATATGTTTGTTGTTTAAATATATTCATGAATCAATTGTGTTTCTAAAAATAATATCCAAAAGATAAATCACATGCAAAACAAAACAAAACAGAAAACACCACACGAAAAACCACATGCTAGAAAAGAAAATACCTTCATTGGGCATGGTGCTGCATGTCTACCATCCCAGCACTGAGGAGACAGCAGCAAGAGGATCAAAAATTCAAGGACAGCCTTAGCTACATAATGGGTTCAATCCTGTCTCAAAAAACAAAATGAAAAAAAACAAAAAGAAAGAAAAGAAAAGAAAGGAAAAGAAAAGAAATGCCTTCAAAGAAGAATTAGTCTTACATTTCCTCACTTTTACAGAAAATAGTTCAAGATGTTTTGTGTCCCATCAGGAACACAAAACATCTGGCCCATCAGGAAGTGAGGAATAGAAATGGGAGCTTGCTCAGAACAGTCAGGAGTAGCCTCTGAGATTAGCAGCTTTGTTCCACCCGGCTCCACAGATCTTATTTCCAACTCGTGGGTTTATATGATCACACCTATTTTGTATTTGATCTTTGTCAATGAGCCACTTCAGGCATTTTGAGAAAGAAGCAAGTAAAACATACATGAGTAATCAAATTTTCATAGGATTTGAAAGTCAGGCTTCAGTATTTCAGTAAGTGATAGTTTGCTTCTACCTACATGTAACTTAATTTCAGACAGTCTTATTCCATAACATGTAACTAATACCTTAAAAAAATAATCAGAAGGCTCCAGAATTTTCAGAAAAATACGTACAGTATTTCCATTTTTTCCTCTGTACTGAGGTAGTTGTTTGGATCTAGTGAGCCATCAAGTTAATTATACCCAAAGGAGATACTAGACCTCAGGGATTTGACAGCAATGTATCTATTTATTTAAGTCCTCTGTGTGTGGAATAAAATAGTCCTTCAAGAATATTAAATGGAAGACCCCAGTATAAATTTATACAAGCATAGGAAACCACAGACTGTTTCAGGCAGTAGTTTAAAAACCGTATATGCTTTAGAGTACTGGCAGTCACATGCACAAGCAGGCCTTCCACATCATCCCCACATGAACTCAGGCAATCCATATAGCATCTTATTTTACAAGTCTCCATCTTGGCTCTTAGGGGACAAAAAGCATTTTTAGTACTATTTAATGTGCTTCTGATTCTGTCTTTTGACCCATCGTCCTATGCTTCACAAATAAGCCTTACTTCTTCCTCTTGCCTTGATAGGACTTCTCACTTGTCTGTTAGTTCCTCACACAAACAAAGCCACTATCATGAAGGTGTTTTGAGTGAGCCTTTTCCAACTAAGAGCTCTAACGTGCTCTGGAACACTAACACGATTTTTTAATTAACATTAATTCTGCTTTGCTTCAACTATGAAAGAAATGGGGTTTCTTCAAACACCAATTAACAAAGCAAACCCCAATAAAGAGAAAGTACTCTCTCTCCACCTCCAGCCCCCAACAGGAAATTCCCCCCTGTTGAGTTTTCCCCAAGGTCTCTATAAAATTTTTCTGATGAACTTGCTAGAGCCTTAATGAATCCATACGGATTTTCCATCACATAAAGAGAAATTCTTAATTTCGTGAAGGGGGAATGCATGCATGACTCTATTCACACCACCACATAATATCTTCGGTTTCCCTCCTTCCTGATAATTCAGTTCTCACAGTATTTTCATTACAGTAGTTCTACAGGGTTTCCAAAACCTGAGAACTGTACCCAAACATCATAACTGAAAAGAATTTTCTAGGCCTGAACTTTTACTTCATTGCTGACTCCATTTTCCCGCTGGATGCTGAGGGAAAACATTTGTTCCCTTTGTGTTTGCTTGGAATACATTTTCTTGCTTGGGCCACTCCCAGGACCCACAGGGACAATCATACTTCCAGGCATGCCCAGGAGGCAGAGTGTACATCAAAAGATTCCACTACAACAATATTTCTCACATCACACTAAAAACATAATAATAACCTATTGTTTTGTGTATTACTCAAAAAGAGTTCGGTGGTCAAATAAATTTGAAAAATGTAAAAAACTTTATTGTCGTTAGAGATTCTTGAAGCATGTTAGCATACTAAAAGCTCTGAAAAATTCTATAATTAAACAGAAAACCCAAATCACTCTGCTTAGCCCTATTCGTTTTTTGAATCAATTTGATCAGACTTTTCTTTATGGCAAAAATCACTGAAAAAAAAAATGTAGGAAGTAGTAAATTCTAAGTACCAACTAGCTACTGTAGCAAACTCGTGAGAAAAACATTATTCTTATACACATTAAAACATCGATGTTAATATATATATATATAAATTATAGAGCTAGCTAGCATTCAAATCCAGGTCTGCCTGATCATATGGCCTGCATTCTTTCTTCTCTCCTACATCTAATATATAATCTCAGAATACTTTATTGTAGTGACCAGACTCAACTGCCTCTGTAGTGACAGACTTCTCAGCTCTAGTGGCAGATCTTTCAAGGCAGGCCTATGTCTTGTGCTTGCTTGTGTGGCTATTGTGCTCTATATAGTGTGTGGCAGGATGCAGGCTCTGTGCAGCTCTGAACAGAATGAACATGGAGTAAAGAACAAGGGAGGACACTTCAGGTCATCCAGACCCTTCTCAGGTTTAACATGAACTACACAACTTTCCAGGGATAAAATCCAGACAAATAAGAACATTTAGAAACTACAGCACAGGAACCAGAGAGATGGCTCAGCAGTTAATAGATTATACTGCTCTTGAAGAGGACCCAAGTTTGGTTCCGAGCACTTGTGCCTAGTGGCTCACAGCTACCTGTAACTCAGGCTCACAGAATCCAACTCTTTTCTGGCCTCCATGAGCATATGTATATATACATATATAGTAAAATCTGTTTTATAAAACTACATCTCATGAAAGAACATGATCATTTTATCTTAGCTTAATCTGAGTTGAGGGATTTTCTTAGAAGTAATGGCATGACAGGATGTTATCTTTGAATATTTCAAAGATGGGATTGTGGTATGAAAATCGGATTATTCAAGCATGAGGTTAAGGTGACCTCTTTGGAATTTCCTTCAGTCCTGAAACTCTTTGAGGTTTTGGGTTCTTCTTTAGAAGGGCCCACAAACACTGGTGTTAATTACCTTCTTTGATGCTCAACTATAGATTCACATAGGGTGTTCTTACAACTAACACATGTAGCCATGAAAAAGTAGTTTCATGACCACTGACACAACAATTTTGCAATCATACAGGAAGAATTCATTGCTTTAGGAAAGACAAGTCACAGCTTTAACATACCATAATTTGACATTAATGAAATATGGTATAGTGTGTGGTCGCCAGCTGTGGCTGCTCTCCTCCAGCTATGGTCGCTGACCTGCTCTCTCAGTTCCTCCAACCAGTTGTGCAGTCTGGACCCCAGAGCTGGTGAGGAGTCTGCACCCCTGTCTCTTCATTCAGATGCAGGAGACCAGGTTCAGTGACACAGATCTGCTTTATTGCAGGAAAGTACGGGCTTATATAGGGGTAGTCCAATCACAGCACAGCAAGTAGGATACCTTAATAGTCCAATCCCAACACAGCATATGGGATCCCTTATTAGCATGGCAGACTAGTATTCTATTACACTCCACCAGGCCAGATGCCCCATTAGAAGCAATGCATTCCAGCATGATAGGTATGCAAGGCAAAAGGCAAAATCAGTCAGATTTTCCACATCTCCCCCTTTTTTTTTCATTTTTAAGAGTGAGGCACAGTTCAGAATATATAGCATACTGATATCAGTCCAGGGGCTGTGTGTGGTGGATTTTTCTGTTGTGCATCAAGGCAAGGTAGAATGGCTTGGGAGGCAAGGGATTGATCCCTTATTGTGGGCCCCATCCTTCAAGATGGTGAGTTCTCTCAAGAGCAGGCTGGGCCAACTCCATGCCAACCAGTGGGAGTCGAGGTTCTTTGCCTCGGCATTGTTGTCCCCACCTCAAGGGTTACCCAGCATTATGGTCTGTGCCTGTCTTAGGTTGTCCCATCTTTTGGGATCTTACCTGCCATTGACTACCAGCCCTCGAAGGGTGAGTCCCTTGGTATGATCCTGCAGAGAGAGAGGCAGTGTATCAAGCTTTGGCCCATGCAAAGGCCTCTTAAGAGGCTAAGAATTCAATAAAAGCCAATGGAGCAGGGTCGTCCCATTTGGGGCAACAATGGGGATTAGGGATTGGTCTCACAGTCTGCCAACAGGAGTATACATAGCAAGGCGTTTCCTGTGGCTCCGGCAGTCGGGCCATTGTCTCAGGTCCGTTGCATGGTTGTTCCATAAGACTTTATACCTATGCTCAAGCCTATTTTTCATATCTCTATTATTATAGGTTGGTAAGGGCAAGGAACAGAGGGTCCTTGTTTTCAGAGACATGCCTGGCAAGATCTGGAGGCAGGGCAACAGCTGACTGAACTAGAGAAATACTAGTTTTAACAAAATTATCAAGACCCTTAACAACGCAGGGTCCAAAAATCAGGAGTTAGCAGTAATGATGGCACACATAATAAGGAACATATGGGATTCCCTCTGGATTTGAGGGTTTTGATTGGCTATAGCTTCTGCTTGTGAAGTGAGATACTTAAGGTCACCCCAGGTTATCGGGTGTGCCATTGGAGCCTGTCGCTTTCATGGTCTGTGACACCAGGTCGATCTCTCGGTGGTTGAGAGGTGCACTACTTCCTCCAGTGTCAGGGCTGCCATCTCCAGGGTTGGTGGTTGTGGAGGGTGGTTTTCCATTGCAGGCAATTCTGATGTTCTGGACTGGGATCCAAATAGGGGCTGAAACATTGTCTGGAAAGACACAAGCATAGCCTCGCCCTTATGTTAATAATAGGTGTGGACCTTTCCATTCACTTGTGAGAGGACCCTTCCATCTCACCATGGGAGCAGGAGTAGGCTGAGTGAATGCTCCCTCAATGCTTTATTGCTGGTGGGAGGCCATTTGAGTCAAATTTTAGAAAATTTAATACAAATAGAGCTTCTTGTATAACAAAATTGGGGTCCTTATAGCAGGGGCCTTTATCATTGTCTTCCCCTATTTTCTGTATTTGTTTAATGAGTGTTTGGTGGGAATGTTCAACAATCCCTTGACCCTGAGGATTGTAAGGGATACCAGTTATATGCCTAATATTCCAGTCAGAGTAAAAATGGCTGAAGGTAGCAGAAACATAACAAGGACTATTATCTGTTTTTATTTGCCAAGGGACTCCCATAAGGACCATGGCATATTTGACAGTCCTTATGGCATGAGAAGCCGCCTCACCAGAGCAGGCCAACACAAAATAGACATTGGAATAAGTGTCAATAATATGATGGATATACTTGAGTTTGCCAAAAGGAGAAAAATGAGTTATGTCCATTTGCCATATCTTGTTGGGGCCAAGGCCTCTAGGGAGAGTTCTGGTGGGTTGTAATAGTCCCAGAGGTAGAAGAGAGGCACAAGAGGAGCAGGCACGGACCAAATGCTTGCAACTCTGAATTGGTAGAGTGGGTAGAAGCCTATGTATATCTTGGGAGAAAGACGAAAATGGGCATGTAAGTCTCTAGCTTGTTGAATTATGGTGGAGTCTAGGGTGGTGCTCGGGACCAGTTTGTCAATGCGGCATTGCCCTCTTCCAGAAGCCCTGGGAGATTGGTATGAGAGTGAAAGTGTTGAATATACCAAGGGGCAGAGCGCTGCTCAAGTAATAGTTGTAATGAGGAGAGCAACAAATCAAGGGGACTCTGGTGGGGCAGGAAAGCTGCAAAGGCCAGATGTTGTAGAGTCTGAACTACATAAGCACTGTCAGAAAAAATATCACAGGGAGTTTTAGGGAGATCCTGAAAGACCTGTAACATGGCTGAGAGCTCTCCGAGCTGTACAGATCCCTGGAAAGGGAAAACCTTATGTGAGGAGAGTTGTCCTTCCTGGTAAATTACATAACCAAATTTGCGTTTACTAGAATCAGTAAAGATTAGGGGAGCCTTAGGAAGAAGATTACGCTTTGGGAATGCCTGGGGAAATAGGGACAGGGGAAGCTGTCTTATTCCTTGAAGGAGTTAATGTTTAGGATGATGATTGTCATATTTCCCCTGATAGACTAGTAGGAGAGTTTGGAAGACAGGGTCATCAAGGAACAATGCCTATAGCATGTGAAGTGGAAGGGAAGAACCAATGATTTGGGTTCGTGGCCATACAGAAGGTGGGAGGTGTGGACAAGTTTAAGGGCTAGTATAGCCCATGCCTCAATAGCTGGGGTGACCTTATGAAGTCATATCTGGGGGCCCTGGGTCTGCCAGAATGCTCCCAAAGGGGTGTTTTTAGTAGGAATAACTAGTTCTTGGATGGGCAACTTTGGCTGTATCCTATTTACAAATGCTTGGGACAGATGAGAATTGATCATTGTGACAATACGTTGTGCCTCTGGAGAGACCTTGCGGGGAATGGAGACCATATCAGTACCCTGCAAGAGGTCAAAGAGTGGTGTAAGCTCTTCTGTGGACATGGGTAAAAAGCCCTGTATCCAACTGATGTTGCCACAGAGGGTCTGCGCCTCTGAAAGGGTAACCTCATCTGGTAAGGTAAGAACAGGAGCTATGGGCCTGATGACATCTTGAATAGAGTGGCCCAAAAAGGTATAAAGGGGCATGTAACTGTATTTTCTCTGCTGCAGTAGTAAGACCTAATGCCTGGAGGTTTGTTTTGCATTTTTGAAAAGCTCCTTGTAAGATCTTAGGATCCTTATGGGCGATAAGAATGTCATCCATATAATATAAAATATAAACCTCAGTCAGCAAAGGTCTGCAGGCATGGGCCACATAATATTGGCAGATACTAAGACTGTGTTTCCTGAGGGCAAAACCTTACATTGATAGCATTGAACTGGAAGGTTATGGTTAGTGGCAGGTATAGAGAAGGCAAAATAAGACTTATCATCATGAAGAGGAATAGATAATAAATAGTCCATAATATCTATTATAATAATTGTGCGTTCTTTGGGAATAGGAATAGGGTGAGGCAGTCCTGGTTGAAGGGTCCCTAAAGGCTTCATATGCTCATTAATAGACCTTAAATTATGTAAAAGTCTCCATCTTGCTGATTTTTTTTTTTTTTACAAAAATGGGAGAATTGTGAGGACTAAGGGAGGGCTCAATATGACCCAAGGATAATTGTTCCTGGACCAAAGAGATCAAGTGAGTTAATTTATGTAAAGGAAGAGGCCACTGCTCCACCCATATGGGAGCTTTAGTGTCCCACATTAGTTTGATGGGGGGCGGCTTGGGCAGCAGAGCAGTGGCCATTAGAATTGGGGGTGAGGATGGGGGGCATTACCTAACCGCTGGTCTACAATGGGTCTACAATGCGGTCATCATAAAAGGCTTTGTCATCTGTAGTTAAAACAGCTTCCACGTTGGGAAGGATATCTCTCCCCCACAAATTATGGGGAAGCCCCGCAGCTAAGAGTGGTCTAACAGCTCCTGTGTTGCCACTCAGATCAGTCCAGATTACCAGACGTTGGACCTGTTGGGTGTTCTGTAAACCCCCAACTCCTTGTGTAGGTGATCCAGGTTTGCAGTGCCAATGAGACAATGCTTCCTCCTGTCTGATTACAGTAATATCGGCCCCTGTATCAATTAGGCCTTTAAACTTATGGCCATATAGGGAAAGTTGCATCCTAGGCTTACGCAAATCAATACGTATTGTCCATTGGATGTGGGGGGTGTATTCCCTTACTTCCTTTCTTTGGGGTGGGGCTGAGAGGCACCCTGTTGCCTGTTTAAAGGCACCTTTTGAATGGGTTTAACATCTGCATCCATTTTAGACCTGCATTCTCTTGCCCAATGAAAGCCTTTGCAGCATCTTGGGTATTTTGAAGGGGGAACCTGGCTCCTTTTGGCCTCTTTCATAACCTTATTAGGACAGGTACATGACCAATGGCCCTGTCCCCCTCAGGCCCAACATTTGCCTTTGTCCATCTTGGCCTGCGGCTGATGAGCAGCCAGTGCCTCAGCAAGGGCTGTCCATTCAGAGACATCCTTGTGTCTAATGGGTACTATGTCAAGGCGACACTCTGTAGAGCAGCCTTCATATACAAGATCCTTGAGGAAGGCATCTGCAACTCGCTGATGACTGATCTTCCTATTTATACTTTGTTGGCATCTCTCAACAAAATCAGAGAAAGACTTGCCTGGTTTTTGTATCAATTTGGTTAACTTGGTATCACAGTGAGTCAGCATACTTCGAAAAGCACAAAGCCCACAAAGCCATACTTGTTCAAAGTAGCAGGGATGTCCCTGTGCCTGAGCTTGGGGGGGGGTCTCAAAATTGCCATGTCCTACTAGAGCATCAATTCCAATGTTTTGGACGTTGGCATTTCTATTGTGCTCTGCTTGTTGTCCACATTCATCTTGGTAAGCAGCTTTCCATAAAAGGAAATCACCTCCCTGTAAGCAGGCATGGGCAATATTCTGCCAGTCATAGGAGGTATTGGCTGAATGACTGATTGTATCTAATAACTGACCAAACAAGGGGGAGTAAATGCCATCCTCAACTGCTGCCTTATGCAGCTTCCTTAAGGTATTATGAGAATATGGATTCCAGACATTGGGGTTCTGTTGTCCCTGATTGACAGTAACTGGGAAGAACTGTGGAAAATCTCCCATTGTATCATAAAGAGGGGTCTAGGTGGGAGGAGCTTCCAGTCCTCCTCCGGGAGGGAGGGGTAGATGGACTGGGGGAAAACTTCCTTAAAGCCAGTATAAGATGGCGGAGGGTAGCCATCGCCCTGTAATGGTGGAGCAGAGGCGGTCTTAACTTCCTGTTTTTCATCAAGGGAACTCTCAAACCCCAATTCCTCATTTTTTTTTATATCATCATTAGCAGTCATTGTTTCATCAGAATAAGAATCCATTAGTTTTGTTTTAACTGGAAATGACTGGGACAGGCTGTCCCCAGTGTCCTGTTGTTGTATTTGTTCATCTATCTCCTTTAATAGGAGATTCTCCTGTTCAGGGGCTTCGGGGGGGACCCCCTAAACGGAGGCCAGAATGGCAGTCACAATGGGGTAGAACAGCCCAAACTGTGGGTGTCCCTCCCTGACTTCTCTACCCTGGGCCAAGAATAGAATGCAAGCCCATTGTTCAGAATCCCAGCAACAAGAATCTGTAAACAAGGGCACAAGAGCTAGTACTTCATCTAAAACCTTAGTTACATCCTTTTCTGTTACCCTAATATGCCTACTCCTGAGGAGAGGAACCAGTGCAGCAGTGTGGGGGCCAGCAGCAGCTGGATGACTATTCCCCATACCAGAGGTCACTCTCCCTGCAAGACGTACCCAAAGGGACTCAGGAACCATTCAAGGGGATGATCGGTGAAGACAGAAGCCACATGCCCAACCAAAGATCACGAGCTGGAAGAAAGTGCAGAGCCCAAGGTGTTACAGCTCAGAGTGTTACAGCTCTGTGGGGAGGGGGTCCCAGCCCCACGTTTGGGCATGAGCTGTGGTCGCTGGCTGTGGCTGCTCTCCTCTGGCTATGGTTGCTTTCCTGCTCTCTCAGTTCCTCTGGTCAGTTGTCTGGTCCGGACCCCAGGGCTGGTGAGGAGTCTGCACCAGTGTTGCCACATTCAGATGCAGGAGACCACGTTCAGTGACACAGATCTGCTTTATTGCAGGAAAGTATGGGCTTATATAGAGGTAATAGTCCAATCATGCACAGCAAGTAGGATACCTTATTAGCATGGCAGATTAGTATCCTATTACAATCTAGTGGGCCAAATGCCCTATTACCATGATAAGTTTCAGTTTCTCTAAGTTTTGGATTCCTGGAAACCATGTGACTTACAGTTTTCTCTCTGATAAGAAACGAGAAGCACTGCATTCCAGCATGATAGGTATGTAAGGCAAAAGGCAAAATCAGTCACAAGATTTTCCACAACAATAGTGTGGGAACATCTGTCTATATTGGGATCCATCCAATGACCTCTATTTGAATGAAAATCTAGAAAGAATCTCTGTTGCAGTATGTGCTCCTCAAAACATCATACATCGCTAGAGATATATCTCAGTGGTAGATGCCTGCTTAACATGTATAGAGGCCTGGGTTCAATCCCCAGTATCACAAAATAAAAGAAAAAATTATACATCACTCTAGTCTTAGGAAAGGTGTGTTACGATAAGTATACTGGAGCATAGGAGAACCTGATTTCAGATTATTAACATCTGGGAAGCTTTCTGAAGTAGTTAATGAACTAGTTGTAATATTTATAGTAACTTCCAGAAAGAAGAGGGAGCTGTGTTGGATGTAGATGATGAGGAAAGCTCATAAAGTCAAATGTGGGGATAGAGATAGACACATTTTGATCAAAACAAAAATAAAAAATATGAAGTAACTATAATAAATAAAAGTATTTTTAATTTATTACATGAGTTTTTTCACTAACAACATCTTAGCAAAGAAGTCCAGAGATTATTTACAAATTATGAATAGCCTTGCCCTTTGTACAAGGTTGTGTGCAAGTTTTCTAAAGACCAAGGTGGAAATGTGTTAACAAAACTTCACTGCATTTGTTAGCTTCCCCTGTAATCCTATGTGAACTTTCTTCCACTTAAAGCTAATAGTACCTAGTTCTTCACCACTGCTACCAGACCAATTTGTAAGTTCTAGTAGCATTGTTTTAATATTTATTTTAGGAAATTCATTGGAAATTATTCATGGATGAATGTGTTAACCTTCAAAAAAGCAAAACAGAGTATCCTTTAGAGCTCTTTGAAGTCATTTATTTAGATAAAAATGTCCTCTAAGCTAACTGCATACAGGATACCTGGAGATCAGTAAAGTGTGAAACACGGGCTTTTCTAAAAGGGCTCATGCACAGAGAGAAAAGGAAAATTCTGGAATAATGAGAAAATAAAGTACAGTGCAGCAATCCCTGTGAGAAAGGAGAGATGTACCGTAGATTTCAAAGGATGGTGCTTATTATCTACAGACTATGTAAATCAGAGCCAGACTCAACAGACGAGAACAGCTTCACCTTTTATGTTGTCTGACCCAACACAGGAAGGTTCAACCGAATGTACAGAATAATCATGAAATCTAGAAATATTGATAATTTATATTTTTCAGGTTAGAGATTATGATAATGTGGTCATGTTTCTATGTACAGATGTAAAACTAAAACAACATTGTATGTAATCCATCCTAAATATTAAGAAATATGCACATGTTTCAGAATAAAAGAAAACGCCTATTGTTCGAAATGTGACTATTCCTCTGATTTGCTTGTTGAATGAATAGGAATAATTTGTAAAATTGATTATAAAAAAAAGATGCTTTAAAATCTTAATATGTAATAGGTCAGCAGAAATAAAAGTATAAATTATTTTTATTCCTACTCCTTAAATTCTATATGCTTTTCTAAATAGATTCACAAGAAGAAAGTAGAGATAAATCACCTTAAAATGGATAACATGTATGCTGTTTAATTGCCAGGAACTAACAAGCATTTTGAATGGAGCAAGATTGAGGGTTTTTAATTCTGTAGCTTAAGTTTGTTACATATTCTACATTTTAAAAAATAAAAATTTTCTTCAAGAATTCTTTCATGTTCAAAACTGCTGCTAGTATGAAAGAAAGACGCTTCCTTCTGCTCTCATCATCTTTTCATTCTTCTTTCTTTCTCCTGTGACATAAAGTGACATATCCAAGTGCTAGTCCTTCATCAGATGTTTCTTTGAGCAACAGAGCAGAAAGCTCTAATATCTATTCATTTGTAACGTGTCATTCTGAATGTGTTAGGGACAATTGACTTCACATGTCATAGGTAATTAGAAAAGTCACCTTCAGTTCCAGGTTATTTCAATATGATGTGGCATACTTTTAATGAGCACATGTGTCAGTGTCTTTCAGCGTGTCTGAATGTCTGCCCACCTCTTATTTTTATCATAGGCAAATTATCTCCACGGCCATTTACTTTAAAGGATTAATTGAAATACATTTTCTCTTCTTTAATCTCTTAACTGAGATTATGCAAAAGAATTTTGTCATATCATTTGTTACAAATCAGAAAATTTATTTCTTCTCTGAGATTCCATAATCCAGAATGTTCTGTCCCTAAAAGTAATTTTTAGAGGCTCAGTTGAGAAAACAAGAGCATGTAATAAGGTGTGAGAGAAAAAATTGGAAGTTGGTATGTTCCTGACCACAGGGAATAGAAAGCAAGAACTTGTTTCTTTTCTTCCTTTAAAAAAATTATTGATTTGAGAACTTCATATAATGCATTCTGACCGTATTCAGACTCCTCCCCCCACTCTGCAACCATGTCTATTGTCACTTCTCCTTTCTTCTTTGAATCCAATTTGTGCCTCCCAAGTGCTCTTGGGTGTGGGTCTATCCACTGGAGTCTGGTCAACCCGCCAGGAGTCACCAGCGAGTCACCAGTGAGTAAAACTGATCTTCCTCTCCCAGCACCTATCAAGTGCCAATAGATCTTCAGCCAGAGCTGGAGCTTACTGATCACTTCTCCCATGATGCTGGGCCTCTGTCTGGCTTGGGTTTGCTTGGGTCTTGTGAACCCACAGTGCTTATGACAGCATGCACAAGACCTGTGCAAAAACCCCATTTCTTAATGAAAATTATGCCTTTTAAGAAAAGCACAGTGAGTTCAGATGTGAATGACCCAACTGGATCTCTTTTAAAATATTCTATATATTATTTTTATTTTGTGTGTATAAGTGTATTGCCTGCATGTATGCAAGTGTACCCATGTACAGAAGAGGGTGTCTGATCACCTGGAACTGGAGTTATGGATAGTTGTTAGCTGCTATGTGACTGCTGGGAACCAAACTTAGATTCTCTGCAAGAGAAGCCAGTGCTCTTAACTGCTGCACCATCTCTCCAGTCCCGATTTTTCTAAATTGAATTTTTGTGATTCCCATACAACATAATTTGATAGTACTTAGATTGTCTCCCCTCTCCACATCTCTCCCGAAAGCTCCCACCCAATTTAAAGTACTCTCTTATGTATATAATAAAGCCTGTAAAGTTCAATCTGCATTCCCAAATACCCCGCAGTGTGGGTCATCCACTGGGTCCACCAAGAGTCCCATCCCTATGAAACATTGTCTTTGCCCCTCCCAGAAACCATTAATTGCCAAAAGTTCTTTAGGTTGGGTTGGAATTTCCTATCCACTTCCCTATGTCTGTGCTGAGATTTTCCCTGATTTGAGCTTGCATAGGACTTGTGCATACTGTCACCATAGCTGTGAGTTCATATGAGTAACTGACCAGCTGTCTGGAACTCTGTTTCCTTGTAGTGATCTATCTCCTCTGGCTTTGACAATCTTTCTGCCTCCTCTTCCACAATGATCCCTGAGACTTGGGAGGCAGAGGTTTGAAATGGGTGTCCTATTCAGGGATAAGCACTCTGTAGCCTCTTGTTCTCTGCACATTGACCAATTGTGGGTTTCTGTGTTAATCACCATCTCCTACATAAAGAAACCTCTCTGATGAGAGTTAAGAGATGCACTCATCCTAAGTGTAAAGGTTGCATTGAAGATGTATCACTTAAGGTGAAGCATCTCATAGACACTTATTTTATGCATTTGACCAGTTCTGGAACTCTGTAGTAGTCTCTACCTGTTTCAAAAAGAAATCTTTTTGGTGAGGAGTGAAAGGTACACTTGTCTATAAACATGAGGATGTGTATTTAGAATAAATAAAGAAAGAACATTTGTTTAAGGATATGGCAAAAGTAGGTTTTTCTCTAAGATCTATGACCTCCCCAGCCCTGTATATTTGGCTATGTTTACAGTACCGCATATGAGTTCCTTCCCTTTGAACAGGCCCTAATTCCAATTAGACATCTGTCGGTTACCTCTAAGAAAAAGTGCCACTACTGCACCAATAGTGGTATTTTGCTAGGACAGTTGAGCTTGTTTATTGGGCTGGGTTGGACCACTGATTTTCTCCCTTGGCAGTTTGTATAGTGTCCTCTGATACCATGAGAGCTAATCTTCAGGGAAGAGGCTTCCAGATCAGTTCCAACTTGATTGCTCCAAGTCCTGTTTTCAGCAACAGGGTTTTTACCTTCAAGTTCTGGGAGGCAATCAAGGGCTGTGGCAAGAGACTGTATTATTTTTAGTTCAAAGCCCTACTGAAAAACAACACAAGTACATGTGTATAGCTGAGGGCTTATATAACAAAAACAAACAAGAAACACTACCAGGAAGGAGAAACCTCACTTTGAGTTGTTGGTCAGGAAAATCCAAGAGACTCCCAGAATGGGTCTCTAAATTTAATGGTGGCTGTCAGGCCTTTCCCACAGATAATCTTGGCAGAGCTGGAATCTGTAGGCTATGTGTGAATGGAAACTTCTAGACTGTACCATTCTTGAACTGCTGTTTAAGGGAGTGGGTGGGTACTCTCCAGACTTTTTCAGATCTGACCCATTCATTGACATAAGATGGACATTTAGTACATGCTTTTTTTCGGGTAAGGCAAAATCACCATGGGAAAGGTTCCTACTACTTGTTGGGGAATCCTGGCTACCAAAAACATTTTTGTACCACACCAAGCATCAGCCAGGTTTCCAGTCTTCTTCACGTAGGCTCTCAACAACATGATACATGGAGCATCAGGGCTTCTTTCTCAAAACACTGATTTCTTTTGGCTTTCATAACACAAAACTGTCCTACTTTTCCTTTTACTTCTCTGCCTCCCTTAAAGACACCATAGATACATGCTCAAATACAAATGATAGTCTGAGAAAGTTAGACCATACATCCATATTAGGACAAGCTCTTTTTTTTTGTTGTTTTTTTGGTCTTTTTGAGACAGGGTCTCCTGTAGCCCCAGCTGTCCTGGAACTCACTATGTAGACCAGGCAGGCCTTGAACTCACAGAGACCTGCCTGCCTCTGCCTCCCAAGTGCTGGGACTACAGGCATGCACCACCACGCCTGGCTTTAGGACAAGCTTAACAGCTAAAACAACATTTCCTAACAATATATAGGAACTCAAATATAACAGATACTATGTCTTATCCACTGAATAGTCCATTGTGAGGTTTGGTGACCTCCAGGCAGCTCCCCTGTATGACAACTGAGGGGCCCAGGCTCTTTTTGTCTCACAGCTCCTCCACAGCCACTGTCCTCTTTCAATGCAGAAGAAAAAGAAGGCAAACAGGCATACCAAAGACATTTCAGCTCATAACCCACTGTCCAGAACACAGTCATATCATCACACCTGACTACAAAGAAGCCTGGAAAATATACTAACATAGTCAAGTCTTGTGCCCAGGCAACAAAGTAGAAAACAGACTTTAAGAGAAGATTCCACCATAACACTTCACATTATTCTAAAATCATATATTCATATATAAAGAAATACATGCAGCAGAATAGTGAGTAAAGAGCATGAATATATGTAAAAATACACAAAACATTGTCAAAGCAGGCAATTATATCACCAATAAAGAGATGTGAAACTTCAAATAACAATTTTACACAATTGTCAAATATTTGAAAAAGTACTAATACTTAGTGCTGGTGAGCATTTGGGGGAATCATTCTCACACACTGCTGATGAAAGTGCAAATTATACTATCCTTTAAAGACAATACCTACCTACTTATACTAACATATAGACTCATTCTCATCAGTAATCCAACTTTTAGAAAACTACTCCTGTGGCTGTTGTGAGATGCTCTTAGATTCCTGAAACATTACTTATTCAGCTGCCAGAGAGTCACAATGGTATCCCTGTTCTAGAACTTTCCTCCATACAGAAGCTGCTTTACCCCAACAATATCCTATTCCCTGCGGGCAGCACACCTGGAGACTGGTCAGCACATAGGGTCTAAAACCTGAGCTCATTACCTCAGAGGGCATATTTCTGGAAGACCAGCTCCTTGACTTAAAAATAGATGATTTTTCTCAGGAGCATATGCAGGGCTCATTTATCAGAATTATAGAAATCAGGAACAAAGATGCTTTGTTAGACCATCAGTAACTTGAAAAAAATGAATTGTAGGTTTTAAGTATTTTGTAGACTAGTTTCAGACAGAACCCAGCTTATTGGAACAGCTCTTATTGATTTATTTCATGAATTCATTTATTTTTAAGACAATCTCACTATGTATTCCAGATTGACTTTCAACTTGTGATCCTTCTGCCTAAGACTGCTGGGAGTCCAGTCTTGCACTGTTATTCCAGGCTGAAATAATTTTACTTATTACTTTTATTTACTTACATCCTCAGATGCAAAATGTTCTTCATAACACATTATATATGTTCAATGTTTTATTAACTGCTATAGAACAAAGCATTACTTTTTCCTTTTTACCAATTTCATCTACTATCAAGGTGTAACTGATCACAGATAACTTATTTATGTCTTGCCCGAGATAGTTGGCACATCAGTGCTTTTCTTCCATGTTCCTTGTGTAGTTGTCAACATCCAATGTATATCACAATTTTCAGAAATAACCCAACAATTATTGGTATCCATTTTACAGATAAAGAAATAGTTCAGGAAGATTTAAAAAACATCTCTTCCCAGCCCATTTATCACAGAACTGTAACTTAAACTGAACTCTCTTGTCTAGCGAGAGTAGTCATATCCTCTTCAGGCAATTTTTAAAATTAAAAATCCATATAAGAAACTTGAAATGGTTTTCCTTTTGCAATGTTTATTCCATTTCCTCAAAACAAGGAGTTATACCAAGTACAGACTTGCATTCATGTCAGACCATCTTAAGGACCCTTGCATGCACTTACCTACAGTAGGGAACAGCAAAAAGAGATCTCTTGTGATGAGGGGCACATCTCTTTAGGAATTTTGCAAAGGGCTGAGAACATTTTGACCATGTCTCAATGATACAAGTAAAATGCTTTTTGCACTAAAAGCTATTGAAGATTTGTGGATGTAGTGAAATAGAGAAATGGCTAAGCTCCCTTGACCTACCATCGCATTTCTGAAACAGGAAAGCTCTTGGCTGGCAGTGTTAGGGTTCATTTGCCCTGGCCATGTGGCAGTGCTGTGGCCCTGCCTAAAGGACTGGGCCAGGTCTATGAGAGATACAGTGCCCAGGGCAGTCCCTGTCCACCCCTCCTATAGAATCTAAGCACACTGCAATCTCCTGTCTTTCCTCCTCCTGAACATGCATCTGACAATGGTCTTTCATTGTAATTATCTCTGAGGAAGTAACCAAGGTGTGGCTTTAGAACAAGTGGTTCTTTTAGAATTGTAAAACTACTCTAAGGAAGCCTTAATTTTGGTCCCTAAAATTAAAGGGAAAAACCCTTGCAGTCTCAGAAAGGTCTTTGTTCTAAACACAATCTGCAACTCTCTTCTATTGGTTTTCATCTAGCATAGGAAGGGGTTTCTCCTCTGCTGTATGTAGGGCCTGGCTTTATAGCCAAGGCTGTAGAACCCCACCCATGACCCTTCCATGTACTGTTTCATTTTATTCAATTTTATTTATAATGTATCAAAGCGTAGGCTTAACTTTCAATTATTAAATTTCCAGCCAGTAGAGGCAAGTTTTAAAAAAAGATAGTCCCAAATCTATTGTTTTGAACCTCAAGCTAAAGATTTATCTTTCCCAATGCCATTGCTCTCCAGTGTGGGGGATATGAAGACACAATCCCTCTGAAGAATGCTTCCGCCACTCAGTTTCAAAGAAAAAAGGGTATCTCTTATCCTTGGCTTCTGACTGAATTGACAGCCTGCCAGACATCCCATCCTTCCTGCTCTCCTTTCGATACTGTGCCTTGGACCATAGCAGGAATAGATTCATGTTTCCTTTTGGAAGCCTCCCCACATGCTCAAGACATGGAGACCAGTGTCTCTGAGTCCTTCCCAGAAGGGGTTGATAGCATGCAGCCTTGTGGGCAGTAGAGCTGGAACCTTGAAATTCCAAAGGAGCTGGAGATATCCTCCATGGTTATGAGAGCTTGCTGCTCTTCCATAGGACTGGACCTGAGTTCCAAGCACCCATCTGGGACAGCTCACAACCACCTTTAACTCAAGTGCTAGGTGATTCCGTGCCCTCTTCTGGCCTCCTGCAGTACCCTTCACACATGCAGCAGACATACAAACACCTATACAGACAATAAATTTTAAAAATCTTTAAAAATTTCCAAGTGAAGGGTACAAAATAGACTCTCCTTTCCAACACTGATGGGCTCTTATGGGGACCAAAGCCATGTGATATAGCCATGGGAGCACTCCCACAGAGGGAAGATGGGAAGAAGTGAAAGCTTTTTAATCTATCTATCTATTTATTTATTATTATTATTATTTTTGAGAAGGGAATTGAATTTCCTGACCATTTCTAGTCTAACTTAAGTTTTTAACTCTGAAGAGAAAGAATGGATCAGAAAAGCTGACTGACAATAGAACAGAAACTAAGACTAAAATTTGATGCCGAAGAAGCAGCAAACTAGATCATCAGCTAAAAAATCAAGAGTCGACTGAACTTACCGCTTTCTTCACAGTTTCTCAACACCATGTACTGTTTTAACAAAAGGCAATAGAGAAAAAGAAGAGTGATCATCAAAAAGGCTGAAATCCTGCATAAATGGCAAGCAGATGAACATAAGTAAGAGAATCCTCTGGGGTCCTGCTCTGAATAATCCCAGAACCGAGACCCCTTTTCCTTCTTCCTGATGCCAGCAGAGAGCTCTGCTGACCCTGGGTCTTCCCAGACAAAACACACCTGTCTTCAAAGAGCCATATGCTTGACAAGCAAAGTTCATCCATCGCTACCCAGGAGAAGGTCTGCCCTGTGCATCTCTTCAAACAAGGATGCAGGAAGATTCAGTCCCAAAGTATCAGCAGGTAAGCATCTACTGGTACCTAGGAACCTGTTTCCACAACTGTTGGAAACTGTTGCTCCAGCAAACAGAAGTTAACAGTCTCCCTTTCAATAATTTTACATGTATTTGTATGTTGCGATCCTGAGAAATACATGATAAAAGGAAAGTAAAATTGGTCTTGGAGAATGTTATTTTAGGAATTTTTTTTGTATCATTATGGGATTAACATAAAAAATATGCTGCTTACTAAAAGATAATAGGCCCAAATTTTAAAATGAGCCATTTTAGAAAACTGTCATTTTTGGCAAAATATCCATGAATTCTGAAGAAAGAAATAACTTTTCATCCTAGACTAAATGCTATGGGACATTTTATATAGAAAAAGGACATTCTTCACATTTCCCAGGCAGTGCAAAAGAAAAGAAAAAGCATTACAAATGCTGTGTGGTTTCCTTCTGAATTAGTCCTTTAATGTTTTAAACACAAGCACAATGGACAAGCCTCACAGTGTGCTTCTTTTCCTTTAAAGAACCAATGAAGATCTCTGTGGTTAGTGATATTTTTAATTCAGCTCTGGACTTTCTCCAGGAAATCGCTAGTAATTACTAATTGTATTTTTGTAAGTTAATGAAAGGATGCATTCTTTTATCAATGCCTCCCTTCACTTATGCAATTGATGATGTTTCTTTTTTACAGGATTGAGTAAAGCTACAATATAGAACATGAGTTAACTGAGAAAGCATCTTTGTGCAGTCTTACAGAAATTAAGTGTAAAGTCTAGTCATGCAATTGTCTTAAAAGAAACTATTCCTTCATCATCTTCCCCCACCCCCATTTTTACTGCTTAGATTTCTTTTAGCATTAGCCTAAGAGAGCCACTAACTGAAGTTGTTCCAAATCATATTTGCAAAAAATATATTAAAAGGGTTTTCTTAGAGAGCCTTTTCACAGTGTTGGGTTGAGCATTAATGAGAATAAATTTTCGGATGCTATCAAAGCTTCCAAACTGCATTTTGATAGCTCCTTCGGTTTGGGGAGCTAGGTTTATTCAACAAAATTTCCAGGTCTTTCATCATATTAGATGGAAATTTATAATTTGGGGAAGAGCCTACTAGGAATAAAAAGGAAGGAAAACTGCATTCTGTATCAGAGGGAGTTGCTTTCCCCTGTCAGACCTTTTCTATAGCTAGGAGAGCACCGTCGTGGGAATGCTCAACTAGACTCAGCTTGCAAATGATCTGTATTGCTGAGCATCTTGCATTAAGGCTTGCTGCAGAAACTTGTCCAACCATAGCCATAAGCTGTGCTCTCCCATGGCCTCCCTGGTATTGTGAACTAAGACACTGTCTTTTCTCTTCCTTCTTGTTTCCTTTTCTCCCTTTCTCCTTCTTTCCTTTCCTTCTTTGCTTCCTTACTGTCCTCATATAATAGTTTTAGTTTTACCTTCCACTGGGTAAACATAACCCTGTCCTTAAAGATAGTTTGAAGACAGGCCCTTACTCTCAACTTGGGAATATAAAAGGTGTTCATTACCACATATTTAAAAATCAACCACAAATTCTGTGTCTGACTAGAATGTTTAGGTTGTAACCTAATAGCATGGGCACTGACTACAAAAAACCCCAAAAATCTACTTAGGAGGTACAAAAGTTATATATGAGTTGAATATTGGATACCTGGGACTATAGTCAGACCCTGGAAGAAGGGAATGACCCAGTACAAAGAATATGCCATTACTACTATAAGACAGCACTTAAGTAGCACAAACACTATGTCAGCACTGAATACATTTATTCATATTTCTTTTATACATGTTATTTTTATTTTATGTATATGCATGTATTACCTGCACATAGGTAAGTGCACCTGTGTTGTACAATGCCCTCGGAGGACAGAAGAGACTGTGGGATTCCCTGGAACTGGAGTTACAGACAGTTTTTAGCTTCCATGTGGGTGCTGGGATTCAAACCCAGGTCTTCTGCAAGAATAGTCAGTAGTGCTCTTAACTGCTGAGCCATCTCTCCAGCCCCTTTAATCATATTTCTTACGGTGGCTCTATATGATAGTGCCATTATGATGCCCATTTTATAAATTTATAAATTGGAGTTGGAGCACAGAAAAAATAAACATCCTTGTACAGATCACACATTAGTATAACAATTTAAAACCAGGTTTTCTGGCTTCAAACTTCAGTCACTCTCTTTTTTTTTTTTTTTTTTTTTTTTTTTTTCGGGACAGGGTCTCCCTTTAACCCCAGCTGTCCTGGAACTCACTGTGTAGACCAGGCTGGCCTGGAACTCACAGAGATCCACCTGCCTCTGCCTCCTGAGTGCTGGAATTAAAGGTGTGCACCATCACACCTGGCTCAAACTTCAATCTCTTAATCATTAAATACACCCTGTAGCATTATGTAGACCAGGCTTGCCTCAATCTCACAGAGATCCACTTGCCTCCTAAGTGCTGGGATAAAAGGCATGGGCCGTCTTGCCCAACTTAGTTTAGAATTTTTCAATGGAACCACTCACATTATTTTCCTCTTGTCACCTTGAAGGAGCTACTTGTTAGCTCCCGTGACTGTACCTTTGATTAGGTAGTACATGTTGTCAATGTTGCATCATCTCCACCCACCTGGACCACTCTGTTCCAAGGAAATGACTGTGACCCTTCATTCATCAATAATTCTATCCACCCGGCTCTAAGACACACATGTGATTTTCAGTAGGTACAGCCTCTATGCAGTAACATTACATGCATGTGAGATTTGATGAACACTGATAGCAGCCTTCAAGGGGAAAGGTGCAGCCAAGATGGAAGGATTTCTGTTGATACGTAGTCTGAGGAGATGTTAGGAAAGGAGGACATTGTGGTTAAAGTCTCTGGAGTCTAGCCAGCCATGAGTTAAAATTCTGCTTTGCCACTTCAAATCTGCAAGACCTTTGCTAAGGAATGCCTGTCAAGTGTTTTGTAGCCCAACAGCAGGCACAATGTGCTTAATATACAAAATATGCAAACAGTGAAGTTGGTTGCAAGTAGCAGCACACAGAATGACCACAACTGAAGAGGAAACTTAGAAATAGACACAAGCTGTAGATCACCATCTTTTTCTTGTAATCCCAATGTTCCCTGTGTTGAATAATGATTTTCAGCCCCTAAAATACCACTTTGCCCCAATTTCCAAAAGTCCAAACACTGAACGAAATATCTCCGCTACCAAGTCCTAAAGCAGCAAGCCTGGGAAGACAACTGAAAGGTAGTTATGCACCTACCATGACTGGGGACAGTGAACACTTTCTCTCAGACAAGAATAAGATCCATGCATTCACTGCCACTCTAACCTCTCATATGCATCAGAAACATAACAATCATTGCCCACTTCATGAAGATGGCTACAGATAACCTATTAACTTCTTTAACTCACCTGTTCCTCCTCATCCATCACAGTATTTCTCTCAAGGAAGACCCACATGGAGCCAGTGCCTCACCCTGTGCACCCTTTCCTGGTGCTCATGAAACTTTATTGGCAAGAGTTCTAACATTTTTTGACATCAAATATGTCCAGAACTGTACTGAGTTTACAATGCATCATTTTGTTGAAACCTTGAAAACAATAGCAGCAGCAGCCTCTATGCAGTGTTGAAAGGCTACAGCAGGAAGCTGAACTGAGGCAGATATTCAGAGGTGAGTTGGTAGCCCTGGGAATTTCAAGTGGGGAGAATCTATTTTTATAAGTAAGATTTCTCATTACTGTTGGTCTATGAAGATAAGGCTTTTACAAATATTTTATTATTTATTTTTATTTTATGTGTATGAGTGTTTTGCCTGCATGTATATAAGTGCACCATGTGCATGCAGTGCCCACAGAGGCCAGAAAAGGGTGTCAGATCCTCTAGAACTGGAGCTATGGATGGTTCTTAGCTGCCATGTGAGTGCTGGGAATTGAATCTGGGTTCTCTGGAAGAACAGCAAGTATTCTTAACCGCTGAACTATCTCTCCAGCTCCCTACGGAGATGTGTTTTAAATAATTTTTATATTAGCAAACTCTTAAGAAGCTTTCAAGAATTCAACTATGCTTTCAAGACTCCTCTTGAAAAGGTGCTGGGCCATCATTATGTATGGTGCACACACATACACACAGGGTATTGGGATAAATCTCCCTTATGGTTTGCACCTTTTGCCAAGAAACATAAACAGCAGCACTCAAGACTGTGCCTGATTCCCCAGCCACAGCCAATGCTAATGCATTTATGTTTGATATACACTTCAGTTAAGGCAGTAAACAAACTTCAGCCCAAGAATAATTTTGGATTATTTATTTCAACGAACACATTCCCACTGGGTTCCTACTGATTGTGAATTAATTTCACTCAGGTATTTCCCAAGGGGATTATTTTACGAAATTATCATATGCAAATAGTTTGTGGCATATTTTTCTCTTTTATTTATTTATTTTTTATGTGCAACAGTTATTTTGTGGAGTGCTTCCCCTGCAGCATAGCAGAACTTGCTATTCCACTGTTAGGCACAAGACAAAGAATTCTACACTTAGGATGAGTTTATGAGTCTTGAAAATAAATAATATGTACGACTTTTTTAATTGCAGAATTTGAGAACCCAGAAGCATGAGGTTTGTTCTTTGCATATTCATGTGTGTCTGGTGACTTAGACAGGTTGGGGGTTGGGGAGGAGGGAGAGCACCACGTGGAATAAATTGCAGTATTGTTAGTCTCAACATGCAAAGTTATTCTATGATACCTAATTTCAATCTGCTATGCCTAATTAAAGCAGTGATGAAATGAGAGATAGAGAATCTAAATTTTAAATAAATTTAAAAATATATGAGGATTTTTAAAGAACTTAATGGTGCAAAAATTCCACGTAAAATAAATCATCATGTTAAAATTACCTTAAGAGTCTTTCCTTTTTGTGTGTAATTGACAGAATGGCCTGTTCCAGCTGAGCAATATCACCATGAACCAAGTAGGTGATTCTGTATTAAGGGAAGCAAACAGGACTGCTTCGTCCATGCTGCCTGGGTCTATGTGATGCATTTCATACTGTATCTTAAGGGACTGGTCAGCTCCAAATTCAAATTTAATAACAAAATACTCAAAATACTCAAAAGTTTTATGGTAGAAACATCTGTTTTTATCACATTCCAATTCAAGAGTGGCCTTGGCTATGAATTCTTACAACTACACCCAGTGAAAAAGATAGTGCTTGGGGTTAATCATGGCTGAAATGAGAGACAATTTTGCTTGTCAACCTAATTCTGTAAGAAAAAAAAAAATCAAATACAAAGAGTGTTACTTACCAAGGTAAGTAAGCTTACCTGGTTCATTAGTTATTAAAAATCTCTGTAAAAAAAATCTCTGTAAAAGTAATGAATTTTGCTTCTGTGGATAGCCTAGAGAAACCCCAAGTCACATATTTAGTTATTTGGTGGTACCTCAGGGGATCTCCACCTATTCTTCCTGGGTCAGTCATGCTGCGAACTAAGCCAGTTTCACAACTATTAGGTATTGTCCTAAAGTCACATGGTCTCTTAACTTAATTGCTCATAAAGCTAAAACACATGATAAATAAAGATTTTTAGCAAAGAAAAATGGCACCAGAACTGGCAAGATGGCTCAGCAGGTAAAGGTACTTGCCTGAGTACTGGAGTTTGATCCTCCCTTGTGGTGGAAGGAGAGAACCCACTCCTGCCATTTGTGCTCTGGTCTCTACTTACATACTGTGGCACAAGCATACCCTCCCACACAGACAAATAAATGTAATAAAAAATTTAAAAGAAGAACAGTAATCCACTATCATCTGATATCTCAAAGACTGTAGAAGAAAGCTAAGCCCAGGATGTGCTAAGGTCCTCTACTTAGCTGGTCAGCAAATTCTGACCTGAGCTAAAGTCCTTTGTTCTCCTGTCAGCTGTGTAAGAAATTTTATTTTCTCAACTTTAGAATAGATCTGGATCAGAATCTGACATTGAAAACTAGTTCCAGGTCCCCTGACCCAACACCAGCAGTGGGGAAGCCACAAGACACAGAGTGAAGGTATCGGGATGCATTTTTCAGCAAAGTAGGAAAATTCTCCTAATTGGGAAAAGTGGGCTGGAAGTGGGACAGCCAGCAACCAGATGAAGACCCAGCTGGAACAATTAAGGTAAACAGCTAATTAGAGGCTTTTGAAGCCTTGAGTGGATGGAAGAAAGGAGCAGTAAAGGTGAGGCCAGCCCAAATGGCAAGCCTTCCTGACAAATTGCCTGCCTGAAGCAAAGAGGCATGAATTTCTGCCAACGAGCTGAAACTGGAAGCTTAACACACTAAGAAAGGAGCAGGATTACTGCGGTTTATACCGGCCAAGGGACACCCAACAGACAGTGACTTATCTTTAACCCATCTTTAACTGCCCATATTTTTAAATATTGCTTTTTAATGTGCTTGCCTCTTTGTCCACTAAGGTATCAGAGTACATCGTTTCAGGTATTATTTATTTATTTATTTATTATTTATTTATTTATAACCAAAAACAATCCCCATGGTCTCTGATTTATTCCTGATATTCCAACTTTACAATGGTACAAAACTGAATGAGAGTCAATGGAAACCATGCTTTGAGTTTTGTATTTGGATCTTTTCCTGGGCTAGTGATAGGTGGTACAATACTCTCTTGTGATGCTGGGCAGAGGCAGCAAACCATAGCTCTCAATCAGGCAATCCAGTACTCTCTGGTGTACTGTGTTGCTAAGCTGCTATGTTGAATAGACTAGGTGAGCTGAATGCATTTTCAGTTTACAGTGGGTTTATTGGGATATAATCCTATCATAAGTCAAGGCACATATATATGTAGTTGCTTAACTCACATAAAGAGGTGCCATCATCCACATGCTTTAACTTATGCTTGAACTGGGAACACAGAAATGAGAAACTCGTTCAGGTTTCACTTTTGTCTCCTTAGTAGAGAAGATATACCACACATGTCCATTCCAGAGGGAATTCTGAGTTGCTCTGAGTCAGCACCATTCCCCTGGGCACTGAATCACCATAGTCCACAGCTCTATGATCTCTCCACCTCAGACCACAAAGAGGTTACATACTAAGCTCAAGAGCTTATGCTTTCCTCTATGAAAAGAACTGCACATTCCTGCCCTGGGCACAGCTTGCTACATGGCCCCTATCATGTGCTACCAAAGAAGTTGGAAACCATACACAATCCCGTTGCATGGATAAGGAGGAAAAGTCATCCCAACCCATTTTCACATATGTAATTAAGACTGGGAAAGACAGTTTTAGCCTTAAATTCCTAAAAGGAATCCAGAAGTAATACTGGAGCCATGGATGTGGTGAGGCACTGTGATTAGAAACATAACTGCCACAAATATATGCATATGAGAGTGAGATTTGCAATATTTTTATCATAAAGTTAGAAAGCTAGGTGTAATAGCAGACATAATCTCAGCATTTGGGTGGAAAATCAGTACAATCATGCATTTGGACTACCCTGGGCTCAAATTCAGAAGGGAAAAAGGGGAGAAGGGCTGGGTTGGACTCAGCAGTATAACATTTGTGTGGCATGTGTAAGACTGAGTTCCATCTCCAGGAGTGGAAAAAATGGAAATAGCCTAAATGTCCATCAGTAACATAATAGTTAAATAAATTTTAAAGAACTCATACTGTGAAATGATGCATGTTCTATAATAAATTATACAAGATAATTATGTATGCCAGGTATATAAAAATCCCTAATACATATGATTAAATGGGAAAACAAACCACAGAACATTATGTATTCATGGTTTTCTCAGCAATTAAAATTGAGATCATTAAAATTAAGCATTATATAAGTAAACATGCATTTTGAGTGCATTTTTAACACAGTGTGAAAGAATATTATCAGTGGTTACCTCTGAGCAGAAGTGAGATGAAGGTAAAGGTGACAGAAAGACTTGTTACTCCATCGATGTAGTATCTTAAAAAGTGAATGTGTATATTTATTTATTATTTATATAAAAATAAATATGATTGGCAACAGTTACATGGTTTCTTACCTGTGGGATCTTAAACTTTTTGTCTTGCTTCAATTTTCTTGCTCATTTTTCTAAACTTACAAGGTTTCTGTCCTACAGAAGTACGAAGTCTTATTTAATGGCATCAATCTAATTGGATTAGAGTGTATCCTGATGGCCTTAGTTTAACTTAATTGCCTCTTTAGAGGTTCTTTGTCTAAAATACAATCACATTCTGAGACATAAGGAGTTTGGCTTTGGTGGGATTTTTATTGTATTTGTCTCTTTCTCTCTCTCTCTCTCTCTCTCTCTCTCTCTCTCTCTCTCTCTCTCTCTCTCTCTCTCTCTCTCTCTCTCTCTCTCTCTGTATACATGCATGGGTACATGCAAAAGCATACCTGTGGAGGTCAGAGTACAACTTTTGGGAGATGGTTCTCCCCTTCTACTATGTGGGTCCCAGGAATCAAACTTAGTTTGTCAGGCTTGGTGGTAGATGACTTTACCCACTGAGACATCCCACCAGCCCTGAGTTGGGGTTTTAAATTATTGATTTGGAAGAGACAAAATTCAATCATAATAATGAGGTTGGAGGATACTTTTTTTTCTTTAAATCGTTTCACATCCCCCAGAAGAAACCATACAGACTTTGAGTTGGTTGATTGATTTGCGTTCACTCCCCAGGACTTACATGATGGAAAGAGGGAAACCACTTCTGAAAGTTGTCCTCTCATCTCCACACACCCACCATGAGACACACACACATACACACACACACACACACACACACACACACACAAATACGTATAGTTTTTTATTTTAATTAAGAAAGGGCTCCAGGTTACCAACAGGCCACTCCAGAGAACCAGACATGCCCAGAGGTCAAGCACCTTTCAGGGCCTCTCACTCACATGGATTTTCTCATGGAAGATGACATTGTACAGTAGAGAAGAGGCAGGCTTTAGAGCAGTAGCCTCTGTTTGGTCACTTAATCAGCCCTTGTCCAATTCAGTTTCCTAGCTGTAATAGAGGACAACTGATATCTGCTTGGGAGACAGGACTGGCTCCTTGATTTGTTGAGCTGAATGCAAAATAAAATGATGGGCACGGGCTGGCTCAGTGAAGTCAAACTCTCCAACCCACAGCAAGTGAGCAAGCTCTGAGAAACTGCAAGTTCTGCCCTGGGACAAACACTGCACCTGCATTGGGACTGGACAAGAGGCCCCGGCCAATCATAGCATTGCACTCAGAGTGCTGTCAGTTTTCTCCTTACCCTTTCCTGAAGCCACACGGGTTGTCCATGCTTGACTCTGATCCTCTCCTCACACTCCTCTGTTTGCTGCTTGGGATCTGGGTACAGACTGGGGCAGCGATGAAACTTAGGCTTCACCCCACCAATGTAATTCAGTAGCTCCCAAGAAGACAGTGTCATATTTCCTTCTTACAGAATAAGGTTAGGCATGGGGAGTTCAGATGAGTGTGTGGCTTCTGGTAGTAGGAAGCAGAGGGCTGAGAATTTATTCAAATAACTAGGGCAGTGATGAGTGATTCAATACTGAATACGTTAAGACTCTAAGCCCATAGTTTGTGTTTTCCTATCAGACTTCTTGTACAAAACACAGAATCTTGTGCCATTGCATTGATCAGAGGCTTATTTATCATTTCAGAAAAAAATTCTAGTCCAATACAAATCAAAACCTTAAATAATAGTTAACCAGGAACATCTTAAGTAATTAATGAGATTAATAGGTCTATAAATTCAACTTCATGATTCTAAAACATTGAATGATGTTTAAGTGTTTAAATACTAAGGCTCTTCTTGAGTTGTTGTTTAGATAAAGTACTCATTCTAGCATACTTGGAACTTTATGCAAAGATACACACATGTATGCAGACTTGATGAGCACCTAGGAACATGAAAACAGGCTGACTTTACATGGTAATAAGGTTATTGAGAAACGATTCCTGTCATCTGCTTGTAAGTGCTCGATATATTTAGAAAATAAGCTAAAACAAAATGTTTCTACTCATGGTGACACATACTTTAGTCTTGAAGAAGTTGCTTTAAAAATACTGGCTCCATGGGAAGGTTCTGTTTTAACTAATCAAAATTAGTCAACTAGAAAGCACAAGAACAGCAAAATTTCACTACAAAATGAGTCCTAGCGTTCTTATAAGTCATCATTTTTTCATGTGTATGGGTGTGTGCTGCATGAATATTCACATGTGCATGCAAGCGTGTGTGCACATGTGTGTGCTTAGGTATATGTGCATATGAGTGCATGTGGAGACCAGAAGTTGATGTTGCGTGTCTTCTTAAATTATTCAAGGCAGTGTCATTTACTGGAACCCAGAACTTAGAGATTCATTGAGTCTAACTAGCCAGCTTGCCCCAGTGACCCAATGTCTCCACCTCCCAAGTGCTAGAATTACAGGTGATTGACAGCCTTCATCCCAGCAAATCTGATCTCGGGCTTACATGGCAAGTGCCTTACCCACTAAGACATATCCCTAGACTCTAACTCATTATTTTCTGAGATTAAAAGCTTTGCTGTTGGTTTCTAAAGAGGACTAGAGGACACTGACACACCCTTAAAAACACTTTTGCATTTTATCCCCATTTCGTTCATAACCCCAATAACCCATCATAACACATAGGGAATGTTTTCTCAGGGATTGCTTTCTGGAGTTTACTTACTGATAAAACTCATAAGCTACCAGTGGCTCTCTACTTTAAATGAGTCCTTGGACACCATATCAAGAACATTTTCTGTAGAGTTGTTTGGGGAATATTTGTTTAGACAAGGGCCAACCATTTGTAAATATCCTTGAACTAATTCCTCATAGATCACTTTATTTTGTCATTTCCATCATCAAGCTGAAAGAAGTAAGTTATCTTCTAAGCCAAAATGTTCCTTGTACTTTGTGATTCCTTTAGTTTATACTAGCTGTGGTCTCTGCTCCCATGAAGCTTGGCAACTCTCACTTAAAAAAAAAAAAACTCACCAGAAATCCACATCTGGAGTCAATTGATTAGATTTTAACCAGCCTCCACTGCAATATGCCATCGTTGTCTTCCTCAGTGTGTGCTTCATAGTTGATAGAGCCGAGGTGTTTTACTCTTTCCCCAAATTTATCTTGCATTTCCTTCTCTTTCCTCTAATAGCAAAAATCTTTCAGATGTCTTCAACTAGAATGCATATCATATAATACCCACGATTGCCTAAAATTATCAATGCTCTCCTGCACAATATAAATCAAGCAGCTGGGATTATTTCATTAGCAAGTTTGCTTCATTGTGAGGCAAACTGATTTATTTGAACACTTTCATCCATAAAAAATAAACTCGCCTCATGAATCTCTTTCCTCATTTAAAGCCTCTCATTTTACCTCATTGCATCCTCACTTCATTTCCATCCACCCACCTGTCTGGATCATCGTCAAATCTACTTGCTTTTCTGAAACTTTCCTCTTCTGTTCTTTCGGGTCTTTATTGCGGGCTGTATTTGTTTCAATGGCTTGCTTACTTTCATGAATTCTCTTAAGATATTTAAATCACGCAGATTGTTTTAATACTTGAAAGGTTATTCGGGATACCCAAAGAAGGTAAAATAAGAATTTTGGCTTGTCAACGTTTTCAGAATATCTGACCATCTGAGTTTCATAATATTTGGAGCCAGATGCTTCTAATCATAAACTTCAGGACAGTTGGTCAACATGATTATAGCCTCAATTTCAGTGCTAGCTGTGAAACAATGTGCTTATAAAAATATTCCCGTTGATGCTTTCTGCATTGGATGCTAGTCCATTTACAAATTTAAGCTCAGATATATCATCCTATTAGTTTTGCTGACATTTATCCCCACCCCCAAACCCTCAATTCCATTTCTATGTGAATTTAACACAGGTGCAGACTCGGGCTTAACATAAGGGAGCAATTTTCTGATTCATTCCTATAAGACCCTGAGGGAAAGAAGGAACAAGATGTACCAAGGTAATGTTGCATTGTTAAAAAATTAACTTAACCTTTTTTTCTACTAAGGCAACAATGTGTATCCAAATGCTCAGACATGTGAACCAGGCCCCACATACAGTTCCCATCTGAGTCACAGTGTGAAAGCATTTTTAAAAACTCATGTTGAGACAATGGTTTTAAAGGAACATGGATTAAAAAGATGATTATTTTTATGTCTTTTTACGTTGTTTCAATTCAATAGGATGAGGTTGCTCCCCCTGCCCCCCCCCCCACACAGCATACTCCATAAAAGTCATTCTTTTTCTTAGAGGAGATGACATTTTGTAACCCGCTTGTTACAATCATTTTTAAAAATCTCCAGGTTTTGCTAATGCAGGGTACTATGGGCCTTCTAACTGAACTATCCACTTATTTAGTACCTAGAAACAGAATGGAAAGGGAGACTTATTAGCATATTTCTTACATCACCAATGGAGATTCTTTATTTGCTCTTAGGATCCACTTTGCTGTTCTGCTCAAAGCTGTTAAATATGACAAGGTCAATAACCCTGTTTTGTAACAATGAATGCTAACAAACTGGGGCCTCACACATATTGTAATTGTTTAACAAGGGCAGCTGAATTAACTGAGAGCATTATGCTTATGCAATGCCAAGGAGACCCCATCAACAACCACATATAAAGTCAGCAACGTGAGCTTACACAACAGAGCAACAGATGGCCACACTGAAACCCAATTAGACTAACCCAAAGATTCTGCATACAAAATTGAACCATTCAAAGGCTTTGCACCATGGTATGGGGAACATTGAACATGGGAGACTAACGTTCTAATCTTACCCCTGCCAAGTCTCTACTGAAGTTTCCACAGCAAGAGTCTGACGAGGTGATATCAAAAGGCACTTGATGTTGTAAATCTCTGATTCTAAGGCAATCTACAATATAAATGCATTGCCGGTATGGTTTTCAATGGCAACTGATTTTTAATATAGTGTATTTTGAACTAAGATACTATTTTTATTCCTTTGGTATTTGACCTAGGTAGGAAGTAAGATAGATGAATTCCAACAAGTCTTGTTACCTAAGGTGGCCTGTGTCCACAAACTTGTAAATCTATAGACACTGAATAAAGTGTTTCTGATTCTGACAGGCGTCCCCTCAGTTTTGCTCTATTACCAGCACTATTACCAGCACAATCTACTTGTCACATTCTGAGAAAGTCTGTGTAGAATGCCATGGGTCTTTATAACTCCTTTTATAAGACCAGTGAGATAAACATTATTAAATTCATTTATCTATTTCAAGAAATGGGATAATTCCCAATAAAAATAATGTTAAGAGAATTTAAAACCTTGGCCAACTATTGAAGTTTTTAAATTTTGTGTTATTAGAATTAATTTCTTTTCTGCCATCAAAGAAAAACAACTAAAATCAAATGCTGTTAATAGTATATATACAATTCTGTCATATAGATAGAACTATATACATTATTACCTAGAAAGACACAAACCCAAAATTCTGTAAATGTTAAAAAAAAAAAAAAGGTTCTTTTGGTGGAAGGAGGAAAAACAATGATAAGTGAAAAACTGTTTAATGGAAAAGTACTATAAAGTATTGGAGATTGGCATGTAAATAAGACAAAAAATATGCAGAATGGAGTGTTGCTTTTAAATCCATCTTAGTGCAAATTGGCTTCTAGAAAACTATTTATTTTTAATGCAAATTGTTCTAATGTGATGGTGCAAATTTACTTTACATAACATATTGGTTAAACTATGTCTCCTCAACCTTAATTTTTTATATTAAGTCGTAAATGTTTATAATGGGTCTTTTAAATGCTTGATGCAGTGTTATTATCTGTGGCAAAATATTTCTCAGATGTACAGCATTGTTTTAAAATAAATGCCTTAAGGTGAGCATAGTTGCTGGAGTCCCTTGAAATTTAAAGCATCTAGAGATGTGTGTTTCTTCAGTGTAGAATCTCTTCAAGGGAATTTTTGACTGCTGACGCAAACGTGAGTAAGCAATGCACTTGTTTGGTTAAGACTTTTAGCCTTGACCTCCAGCTTTAAACCCTTGTCCTTTATTAATCACGTGTTTCCTGAATCAAAGAGAATATTTTTGGAGCGGGAAAATTGTTCTGGGACTGAAGGAGTGTTATATACCAAACAGACATGCCCAGATGACAAATAACCCCTGCATGATAGCCAGGGTTCATCCAGCTGGTCGGCCCCATATTATGTGATTGATGGTGTTGATGTTCTAAATAGGCCTAAGATGTGCCAAGCATAAGAGCCATAACAAAGTCCTTCAGATTTATACTGTCGATAGAAGGAGGAAGCAAGGAGGCATGTTCCCAGCACATGGCAATTCTAAAAATGGTGTCATGATTACAAGTAACCTTGCAGGGTTTGTCTGGTTTCTCTCGAAGTTAAACAAAAACTATTTGCTGGTCAGGAATGAAAAGGGTCACATAAGGTCTGTCTGAACTTTACGATTACTAAAATGTTTCTCTGTAACTGGACACCTACTAAAGCTAGAATAACATTGGATTCCATTATAGGGATCAATACACTGTTTTTTTCCTTTGCTTTTTTGTAGCTTCTCAGACTATAGGAAAGGTTATTTTCTATAAAAAAAAAAAATAGCGATATCATGACAATATATTGAAGACACTGAAGTAAAAAAAAAATCATTTAAAATTACTCAACCTAAACCTTGCTCTCTTTACATTTAAGAAAGGATACTTTTTAAATCAAAGAAATTCATAGAAAGTTTTATTTTTTAAGGTACTTATAAATAAGTCTTTAATCCTATCATATTTTAAAAAGCTAAAAACTTTTATTTTATCTTTCCAACAATAGTACTTACTATTTTAAGTAAATATTAAATATAATTCATATGCACAGGAAGTTGTTACACTGTCATGCTGTAAGAGTTCATATCTTTATGTTTATACAGTAGTTATTTTTGTGAATCTTCACAGCATTGAGACAGTAGATCCTGGCAAACTAGCCCTTGCTTCTCATCTTTTCTATAAAATTGTCTTTATTAAATTGATTCCAACTTGGGTGTGTTAAGGAATAACTCTGTGAAATTTGCCCCTGGAATTAATGTAAACATATTCAGGACCATTTCTAAGCAGACACTGAGAGCAATATCTTTTCAGTCTTAGTATCTGAGAGAGGCACATGTTACTGATCACATTTTTATCTTCACATGTCGCTAAAAATCACAAAACTTGATGTGAAACCCATCTTTCTCAATAAGGCAGAGCCTAACACTGCCTACTTTAACTTGGTTATGGATTCATTTCTTTTTCCCTACCTTACCTTCTTTTTATGTTTCTGTTTCTAGCTAAAATAGGTTGTCTTGCTTTGACTATCTTTTGTGATCCTTTATTGTCTAAGAATAATAGAAAGCTGTTCCTTAAAATGTTAGTTTCTTGTTAAAAACACTTTTCTTCCTGTCACCATTTTACTATTTCAGAGAATTTTATTAATGAGAATACTAATAAAGTGTGAATCTTATTGAATGGACATGGATAGTACCATGGCTTCTTGTCACAGAATGTTTCAGAACAGAACTGTCAGGCCAGAGAAATGGTTCAGCCTGTGATGGCACTTGCTTCACCAGACTGGTTGGCCTGAGTTTGATCCCCAGAGCCAACTTAAAGGTGAAGGAGAGAGCTGATACCACAAGTTGTTCTCTGACCTCCATATGTAATCTGTGTCACATGTGACTCCACACACAACACATACACAGACACACACATACACATCATCATCATCATCATCAACAACAACAAATAAAACTTTAAGAAAGAACAGAACTGTCAACTAATCAGATCCTAGGAGAATCTTTGTTACTATTATTAGTGTTAGAATTTTACTTCCAAACTGAGGGTGAACTGGTAAGTCAGGGAAGCCAGTTAGATTTTGTATTATGCACCATTATAATATTGAAGGTATTATGAACAGGTATGAGTCTATCTAGAATTGTAAGTTTGACGCACTGTAAGGAGTGAAGAACCACAAATTATGAGGGTATCATTGCATCTTCATGAATTATTTCAAGTATTTGTCATCATAACATTTAAAAATATTAAGTAGACTAGGTAAAGTTCATTAATTTACTGTGAAATTAGAAATCACTTAGTTTTGAAGGGATTGCCCAGTTTTGAAGAATACTCAAAGAACACATACAAAATCATTTAATTTTCCAGAATCATACCTTGATAGTTTTGATTATTGCTTCTAATATAATACTGTGGCAAAATCTTCAGGCCAACAAGCTATAGGACAGTCTTGTGATTCAGTCTCACAGTTTAAAGAATGAAACACTCTTCTTTACTTAAAAAACACAGGAGAGAGAAATCTTTCTCTCTACTATAGTTTTGAAAACTACAAGGTCACAATCCTCAGGGGTTTGTGTTTTATTTTGGCACCTTGCTGTTTTGGTTACCATAATGGTTATTGTTGTTATGTTTATAATGTGTCTTATCCTTACCCATTAGTGTTCTTAGCAAGGTTAGGAACTGTCTAGTTTCTTATATCTAGTGAACAAATCCTTTTTTCATGCATTACATAGTGAGTATGAAGAAAAACCAAGGATAAGGCTTGTATTCATATGACTCAACAGAATTGGCTGTGACCACTGTTTGCATGAAGCATACAGCCAGTGGTGGCCACTTAGACTTAGCACATAAATAGATACTGTATGACCAATCAAACAATTCTACTAAACTGATTGGAAAAATTTTATATCTCTAAATTATTCTCAGATGATTTTTAAAGATCTTCCCACTGGCAAGATTATGAGTTTAGTCATGGTTTATCACAGTATAACCCATAACTTCCCCATATGTCAGTTTTTCCACTTCAAAATATTTGAATTTTGACTGCCGTAATGTGAGTCTGCCCAGTTCCAATATTTATTTCCAACAGTGGACTTCATCAAGAAGGTAGCCAGTTTTCAGTCTAAGGAATGAGAACTTCACATACACCATACAGATAGAGTTATGAATAACATTTTTCAAACACTTTGAACCAGAATGGGAACATTCTGAAGCTCTTTGCTGCCAAGGAAGTGGCAAAATCCAGCTAGATGTGGTTAAGAGGATACCCTGAAATCCGAGTTTTCTTTTCTTCTGGGATTTGCTGATCTTTTTTTTATTTTATTTTATTTTTTAAAAACTGGGGCTCTTGTGACTTCTGGTGAGTTTTCTGTCATTGAATTTGCAGTTGCTCAAAGTTCCCTTGAAGCAGGATTATCTATTCATAGTATTTTAAGGATGTTTGCTTCTTTCCAGCTTCCTCAGGAAAAAAAAAAATCCTGTCCCTGGTTACATAACAGGCTGGGAATGTCTGCCTTACTTGTGCCTTATGGCATTGCTTCAGCCAGCTGCTTCTGTGTGCTCCCATGCAAAGTCGAAGCCAGTGGCTCCTAGGACAGAACCAGAATTCCACTAATACATATTCTCCCCACCATCATTTTAGACGCGACATTCTGCTTTAACGATATTGAGTATGCATAAACTGTCTAATAGAGAGCTCAGCAGTAGCCCAGATTCGACTTCATTTTGTCTTTTATTCTAATTGCTTCCAATGGTGATTGAATGCCTTCTGTTAACCTGCTTAAAGTTTCCCCAAGGCAATGATGAGACTATGAGTGCTGTACTTCGGAATCATTCCTCAAGTACCCTCCCTCTGTCCCTGGCTCTTAGCCTTGTATTTGTTTTTACTTAAAGTTCCACTGAGTGCACACTGTCCCCTTGAGCTGTTTCCTCTAGAGACTTTCTACTGATCTTCCAAGGGGCGAAACTATTCTGTCTGTCAAAAATGGTTAATACATGAGTAGTAACGTCCTGGTTTTTATCTAGTAATTGAAAGTTGCCTGCTGTGCACAAGATTCTGCTAGCCTGGAACTCGACTGGACACAGCATCTGCCAGCTGCCTGCAGGGAGCGAGCATGCACTGAGACACAGGGTGAACTCAGTCACCTAACAGGCATTTGCCAGGCTCTGATTTCTGTGATTCAGGGATGTGTCTCTTAAAGGCTCTTCATCCAACTGCAAATCTTCCCTTCACTCATCCACTTGTTTGGATTCGGGAGATAGCACTTGGCACAAAGAGACACATTTCCTAATAACATTTTATTCTTTTCTGTCAACCACTCTCTCTTTAATTCCCTGCATGTGGTACTCTGGCTCCAGGTCCCCTGACTATGTACTTGAGCCCACATGCTCACATTTTTGTGTCCCTTTTTCACCATTATCACTCCAAAGAGATTTTTCTTTGTAATCTTGGTCAGCTTTGCTGACTTGTCCTTTGTGACAGTCTGTATTAATATCTTTTCCTTTCTAAAGCATCCTGTAGGGTTTTCAAAACCTTTTGATTTTTAGCTTTTCTTTTGTGACTTTCTTACAGTTCCATTCTGCACTTGTTTAGATACTTCCTATCTGATTGACACATCTGCCATGACCATTCTTTCTGATGCTCAGTTTCTAGAGTTTACTTCGGCAGTTTCACTGTGGTTTATGCTTCCCTCTCAACTTTCCCTACCGTACAGACTGCTATAGATGACTAGCGTTGCTTTCTCACGTGGTTTTTCACAGAGCACAGGGCTTGAGACCTCTTTAACTTTTGCCTTACCTATGTGAATTTACAAGGGTTTTTCTTCTGTATAGTGAACAAACTTCTCTTGTCCTTTATGGCAACACTTGTGATTATATGGTTTCCATGCTTTTTTATTTCTTCTTGTTTCTTTGCCTATATTTTACTTTATACATATATGTGTGTCTATCCCACCTCTTAAAGGGAAATGAGCAAGCACAGGACAAAACAAGAGAATGAACTACAATGCAAATCCCCTAAACATCAACAAGGAAAATGAGTCCTTGGTTTCATAATTAATTGAGCCTGGAGAATCCAGAATCTCTGGGGATTAAGCAGGACCCCAGTGAAGACCATGGTTTCTAGAATAAGATTAAATAACTATTAAGAATACTTGAGCGAATATAAGAATATAGCTGTACCAAAAATAATCTCACCCACAATAATCTTTGTAAGAAGACCCCACAGGTTACAGAAAATATAAGGCTACTTTAGTATCCAAAAGTCAGGATGAAGAGTGCTGGGTTCATGGTCCACTGAGAATGATTCATTCCTACTATGCCAATATATATTGGCATATTCATTTGTATTAATATTTCAGTACACTTGGCTCTTGACTTAACTTCCTTTTCCTCTATAACCTAAGTTTTTAAGCTAGCCTCCTGGATGATATTTTCCTTCCTCTGAACTGTAGTTTTATCAACTCAAGGCCTATTTATTCAAATAAATGATTGTGACTTGAGCCACAAACATACACATGCTTTATCCTATATACATTGAAAATATCAAATAATATCTATAGTTTCTTGTTTTGCTAATATAATTGGAAATCTGAGTAATTTTTTGTCTTTGAGTGTCTGGAAGATAACTTTTTCAAAGACCTTACCTTCTGTGATTTCTCATTAGTGACTAATGGGAACTCTTCATGTTTATCATACTTACATGTTTTGGGGAAACTCATGCTTCATTTCATGTTTTTTCCTTTCAAATGAGCATGGACAGCACACTGTACTTTTTTTCTAAAGGCTATTTACAAACCCTTAACTAATTTGTTGTTTCTTCTGAACACACTCCAATTTACTTGTATAGATTGCATCTCTTATCCAAAGTGTTTTGGACTGGATGTGTTTCAGAGCTCATATTGTTTAGATTTGGAAAATTGTGCATACATAATGAAACACATCCTGGTGATGGGATCCAAGTCTAAAGATAAACGCTATTTCATAAATACCTTATGCATGTGGCTTGATGATAATTTTATACAATATTTTTAGTGTGATCATGTTTTGACTGAAGTCCATCACATGAGGGCAAGTGTGGAATTTTTTCTTCGTGGCCTCATGTTACTGCTTAAAACATTTCAGTTTGGGGAGACTTTTGGAGTTTTGATTTTCAACCCGGGGATTCTCTATTTTAATAAACTTTAGTTGCCACATTCTGCCACATTACCTATGGTTCCAAGAATGCTACAGGAGGAATTTTGTAAATATGGACTCGTATAGCCTAGCACTAGTTGTCCCTACTAGAATCCCATCAGTTGCAGTGGTACAGATCATAGCATTTGTCTGTACTGATTTCATAAAACATTTTACTCTAACAAGGGAAGAAGGTAGAATTATCTTTGGTATGAATAGATCCAATCACTAATCTAAGCCCTCTCTATGTTCCTACAGCAAAATTTTGTTCAGCTTTTTCTTGAAATGAAATCAAATATTGGCTCTTAATAATTTATGATTCCCTTTGACTGAAGATCTTGAAATGAGTATAACATAGTCTGGAATTGGCATGTTTAGCATGAATTTCCCAGCCTTACATTTGACCATAGATTTTCCTGCTAGGAGTCAGCGAAGATACCACATTAATCTTTCTTTCTCTTAAGCTCAGGTGAGTTTTCTGTTAGCAATGATGCCACACTCTGAAGATAAAGTTGGACTTCTTTACTTGGAAGTATTCTTACAAACGTTCCAAAGCTCTGCTGTTAGACTCCCTGTGATCGACACCTGAGACAAATGGTCTAAAGGAAGTTTTATTTGGACTCACAACTTCAGAGATTTCATTCCATAATCAGCTGACTCTTGTCTCTGGGCTGCTGAAGCCAAGCAGCTCACTTCATGGTAGAGAGAAAAAAGAGAGGGGAGAAAATACATGGCATATGTTTCCAGAGAACGCCACCAACGACTAACTTCATTTAAGTGGGCTTTGCCTCCTAGTTTTCACTGCTTTTCAATAGTTCCACAATGCTATGAATCCATCAAGGGATTAGTCCACTGATTAAAAGTGAGTACTCAGAATCTGATTACTTCTCAAAAGTCCATCAGCTGGTAACCAAGCCCTGAGTACATGAGCCTGTGGGAAACATTTCATATTTATTTTTTAAATTTTTTATTTGTATGTGTGTGTTTGTGTCTGTGCATGTGCAAGTGCTTGTGAGTGTCCACTGAAGCCAGAAGATTGCATTTCCTGGTGCGGTAGTTACATGCTGCTGTAGAGTCCATTTGTGCTACTGAAACAAAATACCTAAAGTTGGATAATTTACAAACAACAGAAATTTATTTCTCACAGTTCTCCCAGCTGAGAAGTAAAAGATCAAGGGCTGGACTTGGAGTCTGGTGAGGGTCCAGTTCCTACTTTCACAATGGTATGAGAGAGAGGGAATGCTAGATCCTCACACAGAGGAAGGAAGGAAAGCAGAAAAGGGGCCTGATCGCCAATATCATTTCTTATTTACTATTTTTATCTTATGTGCATGCATGCATTGCCTGCATGTAGGTAAGTGCACTTGTGTCATGCAATGCCTGCGGAGGTCAGAAGAGGCTGTCGGATCCCCTGGGACTGGAGTCATGGACAGTTGTTAGGTGCCATGTGGGTGCTGGGATTCAAACCCGGGTCTTCTGCAAGAACAGCCAGTGCTGTTAACCACTGAGTCATCTCTCCAGCCCTGCCAATGTCACTTTTGAGGTCCCTAACCCCGTGAAGGCTCTGCACTGGTAGTTCATGTTCCAAGCACCGATCTCTTTTTTAAAAAAATTTACTGAATTTTTTGCAATTTTCATACAATATAATTTGATTGTATTTAGATTGCCCCTATCTGATAGCACCTCCTCTTACTGTCCAATTTAATGTACTCTATTATATAGATAGATAGATAGATGATAGATAGATAGATAGATAGATAGATAGACAGATAGATGATAGATAGGTTGATAGATAGAGAGATAAACAGATTAGATAGATAGATAGATAGATAGATAGATAGATAGATAGATAGATAGGGGCCTATGGAATCTAATTTGTGTCTCAAAATGTCCTTCAGTATGGGTTCATCCACTGGAGTCTGGTTAACCTATTAAAAGTCACATTCTTGAAAGAGACTAACTCTCCCCATTCCAGCAGTGATTGGCAGACAGTAGTTCCTTGGTAGGTTGGGGTTTCTTACCCACTTTCCTACATCTATGCTGGGATTTTATCTGGTTTGAGCTTTCATGGGGCTTGCACATGTTGTCATTACTGTGAGTTCATAAGAATAACTGACAAGCTGTCTGGAAAATGCTGTTTCCTTGTGGTCATCCATCACCTCTGACTTTTACAATCTTTCCTCCTACTCTTCTGCAATGATCTCTGAGCCTTGGGAGATACAAATTTTGTATAGGTGCCCTATTCAGTGATAAATGGTTTACAGTCTCTCGTTCTCTGCACATTGACCAGTTGTGGTTTTTGTGTTAGTTACCATCTGCTGCATAAATAAGCTTCTCTGGAAGCCCCCACCTCCTAACACTATCCCATTACTTGAACATGTGGACATAGTCAAACCAAAGCATTGTGAGTCACACTTGTTTTCTGTCGCCTTCAACATATGTACATAAACACAAACAAATACAATATTAATTTCTACTATGACAGATCTTCATCTGTATGGTTCATTAATATATTTTCAATTGCTGGCATCTAAAATATTACCAATAAACATTTGTAGAATAACAAAAGTGAAAGAAGGATGGACCAGAAAGAGAGAAAGGAAGAGAGGATGGAGAGGAGAGGGGAAGAACTGTTATTTGCCATATGTAGATGAAGAGATGGGAAGGACAGGGAGGGTTCAATGAAAGAGCTGGTGTCTCTACATGATTTCAAACTGGAGTTATGTGGGGCTTAGCACCAAGGAATACCATGTACAGAGAGAGTTCTAGACAAAGAAGTGGGAATCTGCCTTAAACACCATGTCAGAGAGCCTGGTTAAAGCTTTTAAGAAGTTGAGAAACATCATAATGTTTGCATTATATAAAAGTTACTCTGCCCTGTTGTGGACGGTGAATGGGGGAGAGCAGTGAGATAGTTAGGAAGCTAATTTTAATATAGTTAAGCCTGAATTACAATGGCATGAACTAGAGATGTGGCAATGCCCACAACAAGCAAGCACATTTCAAAAACATTTCACAGAATCAGCAAGAAATCTGTTGAAGGAGAGAAAGAAAAGACAGCAAGAAACTCTTTGCTGTGTCATGCCCGTCTACCAGTCTTCCCTGCACAGCCAGATGGTCAGCACAGATGAATGGCTTTGGTGAGGGGAGGGTGCTCTGAAAGCAACTCACCTGTGAGGTGGTTAAGTACCCCTCTTTTACATCCTCGCACCTCCTCTGTTTGGGATTCTTGTATTCAGAATAGCCTTCTTAGCATTCGTATGGCCGTCCAGTTCTTTAAGTTTCACCTCACAAAGTCTGATTCAACTTATAGACATTATGAAAAATAGACTCAAAGAACTTGTCGCATCAGAGAAGGAAAGAGATAGGAACAGATAATGTTATTGGTCAGGTTATGGAAATGAGGATTGATTCCACTTAAGACAAGCATTTTTTATACCAGCAGGAGTTCTCTGTCCCAGAAATATGCTATTGTAATATAAGTGGTCCACAAAGCTCATATGGCTGTAATGAGTTTGTATAAGATTCACCAAGGCTACAAAAATAGAAATATTAGCTTCATACTACCAATGCCAAATACAGTGATTTTATGCATCCCTTTCATATTTGACTTTGAGCACGTTTTTCAAACCATGTTTGCCTTTATAATATTGCCAAAGTACAAAATAATCTCTCAGGTCTAGTTCAACTTCAAAATAAAATTTCACTTTTCTTTACCTGTGGGCCAGAGTAAGTGATATGAATGTTTCACCCATGGAAAACCAGAGTTCAGAAAGAATTCCTTTTGGATGGATGTACACAGGAACCTGTTTCTCCTCAGCTACTGCTTCACCTAACTAATGGAATGCTGAAACAAACTACTCTTTAAAATACAAAATAATTTGACTTTAATGAATTTTTATTTTGCCAAGACAAAGAACAACAAAATTGTTTTTTTCTTTTTCTTTTTCTTTTTTTCTTTTGCTTTGGGCTATTTCAAAATAACAATAAAAAAGTGAATTTTGTAATAGAAATTTTGACCCAAACGTAACTGCTATGATAGTTAGGATAGATTGTCCTTGTTTTTTTTTAATAAATGAGAAAACAAACTAAATATTTATACAGTTATTTAAGTAAAGAAGATCATTTAGAAGACTGGAAAAAGAATACTACATGTGAAAACATATCAAATATCATTAGGTTGGAAAGTAGCATTTTTAAAAAAATACATGTTATAGAAGTATTTTTTTGTTTTTTGATTTTTTTTTTAATATGGAATGCTTCACGAATTTGTCTGTCATCCCTGTACAGGGGCCCTGTTAATCTTCTCTGTATCATTGCAAGCATTACATGTCATGTTTTTAAAACAAAAATCCAATCAAAGATTTCACATTAAAGAGCAAAAAAATGACAGAAACTAACCCAAATTCTAGCACCCCCCATCCCAGCAAAGTCCTGAGGCCTTCACTCCACTGTCAAGCACTAGCAATGACACAAAGGACCTCCTCCCCCATGTTTATTTTCCATAAGAAATGCCCTCCACTGTGGGAACCTCAGATTGGTGTTTAACTTGTGGGAAATGCCCAATGATATGACATGAGCCTCTCATGCTAGCAATAGCCAGGGCCTACCAGGGCCTCTGGCAGATCCTGCACTACCATCCACAGAGATGTGTGTTTCATGTCAGTCAAAAAGAGTTAGCATGCACTTGAAAGCAGATAGAAATTATGAAGTCTCACATAGCCAGTGGCTGAAATAGTAGTTCAAGCAAGAATGAAGTTGGGAAGTCAGGCTGTTCTCCTGCTCCTTATCTGGAGTACAGTGACATGTGGGGAAACAGTCCAAGTAGTTAGTAAGAACGCCTTACTATGTGCACATGGCACACCAGATCAAGAGGACTTCATGCAATGAAGGATGAAAATGAGTGGATCACTTCAATGTTTCCTCCATAAGGCCCAAATATAAATGATATTGGCAAATTCACAGCCTTCCAAGTGTTGCTTACAACAATAACAACAACAGCAACAAAAAGCCAAGCTTTATAGTCTAGAAACCACTTGGGAAACAAGCCCTGGCTGTGGGTTGGCCACTCTGTAGAGACCTGGGTGAACTGTGTTTCTGGGTACACTTTGATACTCTGCTTGTCTTTTCCTCTGTGTTCATGGAGAAAGGAAGATGATTCTGTAAGGAAAAAAAAATCACTCTGCAATCTAAACAAGAGGAGGAGGGATAGGAGGAGGAGTTGCCATCACCACCTCTTTTCCTTTCCTCTGAGTGTTTGGTTTTGTTACTTCTTTAAATAAAATGCATATATCATTATTTCTTGATTTATCAACATTAGATGAGTCCCTGACTTTTGGTCATAGTTGATAAAAATGTAAATGGTTACACATCACATTGTTCTTCACCCTCCTATGGCTGTCACTACAACCTCCCATGACATTCTTTCACCTCCGTTGCTCTTCTGTTACCATTGGTTCCATTCTACAGCACTCAGACCCCCATCTTTCTCCACCCTTCCCACTCTTACAATTTTTATTGATGCTATTTTTAAATTTCATGTTTGTTCTTATAAACCTGTAGAGTCTGACCTATGATGATGATGTATCCAGTGTTAATTCTAAAAGAAAAAATAACTTTAAACAAAGCTCAAATAATTACTTTTATGCAAATCTGGTTCACACAATAGGTAATAATATGACAATATTTTAAAAATAACTCTATGGGTTCCAACATCAGGATCACTATGATCTTGGAATCCAGCTGGAAGTAGTCCCTAGTCCTCATTCTTGTACTTTTTTTATTTACATGTGAATATTTCCATGGCAAAAGAATCTGAACTGTTGCCAACTTATGCAATTACACAAAGGCAGTGCATACAGCAGAACCTTGGGGGCTAGTCTCCATACGTGTTATCCTGTCCAGTGATTACCAGCCACATGTAGCAAACAAACATCAAAATGTGGTTAGTATCACTGAAGAACTGAATCTTTAATTTCATTTCATTTTTATTGATTTGAATTGAAATAACCACAGATGTCTAAAGGTATTATATTAGACAATACAATGTGGATCAAAATTGTGATTAAATTCTCCAAGTTGAAAATACATTTTTTATCCACAGTTCTCTTGATATATATTTGTCTTTTTGAGATTGGGTAGTCCTGTCACCCCAGCTGTTCTGAACTTACTATGTAGACCAGGCTGGCCTTGAACTCAGAGAGATTAGCCTGCCTTTGCCTCCCTAGAGCTGGGGTTAAAGGAATGTACCACCATGCCCAGTCGTTTTTAAAAAGATTTTAAAAAATATATGCATATGATAACCTCATTCACCCTCCCAGCTCCCCCACTCCATCTCTCTTCCTAGCATGGTCACTGGCCCATTTCTTTTCTTGGCACTCCAGACCTCTGGACTACCCTCTTGGCACAGACTCCCCACTACTTCCTGATCCTTTTCACACAGACCAACCCAATTCCACAGCCTAGTCCCCTGGAGCTCTCAAAGCCTGTTCCCTCCCCTATCTCACCTTTGCATACCTGAGACCACCCTTCATCCTTGGCTATCCCTTCCCCAACCTGAACTCCTGAGACCAGCCTCCTTCCCTTCCCTGACTGCTTGAGAGTCCTGAATTTTACTTCTACTGACCAATTCTCCAAAATTATACTGTGCCTGCTGCAGCCTAGAGTAATCCAGACCTTAGGAGAAAGCCTGAGAGCAGCTGATCCTCATCTGACTTGGGAGTTCAGAATTCATGAGCAGCAGGATTAAAGCCATCTGGCCCCTCCAATATAAAATCAAAAGAGAGAACCTGAAGCCTAGAACAACAAGCTTTTCATGCTCAACAAGTAAACCACAAAGACACATAAAGTTTACAAATAGCAGCAGACCTAAACTCAACAAAGGAAGGCTTGAGTCTCACACAAGAATCAGAAACTACAAAAGAAATCCACATGTCAAACTTACAGCAAAAAAATAATAACATAAAAAACCCAAATAATATACCCCCACCCCACCAAATACCAACAGTCCTCTAGAGGAGTACAATGAGAACCCCCTAGAGATAACACAGGACATGGAATTCAACAGAACAATTATAAACATGATAAAAGAATTCAGTGAATTTAAAGAACACACAAACAAAGAAATAAAAGAACTGAAAGAAGATGGGGATAAACTTCTGAATGAACTCAGAAAAGGGTTAGAAATATTGAAGAATACTCAGGCTGAAATGAAGAAGGAAGTGAAATACTCAATATACCAATTAGAAACGACAGGAGAAAGCCTCACCAATAGGATGAATGAAAAGGAAAACAGAGTATCAAGACTGGAAGATATAGTGGACAAATTAGACCACTCAAGCAAATATTATGAAAAATTTAAGAAAAAACAAAAATGGAGTATATAGGAATTGTGTGACACCATAAAAAGCCCAAACTTATGCATCATAGGCATAGAGGAAGGAGAAGAATCTCAGGATAATGACATGGACCAGATCTTCAACAGGATTGTAGAAGAAAATTTCCCACAATTAAAGAAAGATGTCCCCATACAAATACAAGAAGCATATAGAACATCAAATAGATAGGACCAGAAAAGAAACTCTCACAGCACATCATAGTAAAAACACTAAACATTCGGAACAAAAAGACAATACTGAAAGCTGCAAAAGAAAAACAAGTCGCATATAAAGGAAAACCCATCAGGATTACAGCTGACTATTCAGTGCAAACTATGAAAGCCAGAATAGCCTGGACCAAAGTATTCCCAGTTCTAAATGACCACAGATGCCAACCCAGATTACTATACCCAGCCAAAATGTCTATTATAGTCAAAGGGGAAAGAAAAATCGTCCATGACATAAGCAGCCTGAAAGAATTCATGTCCACAAAACCAGCCCTTCAGAGAGTTTTTGAAGTAATAACAAAGGGCTGAAGAAAGGAACAACTATACACAAGGGGTAGCAGAAGGAAACTTAATGCAGATATAACTGGAAAAACACAGTTACACCAAGAATGCAACTAGAAACTAAAATGACAGGAATCAATATACATCTTTTATTAATAACTTTAAATATCAATGGCCTGAACTCCCCAATCAAAAAACACAGACTAGTTGAATGGATTAAGAAACAAAACCATCTTTTTGTTGTCTACAAGAAACCCATCTCACTTTCAAGGACAGGCACTATCTTAAGGTGAAAGAATGGAAAAAAATATTCGAAGCAAATGGTACTAAGAAAAAAGCAGGAGTTGCTATTCTAATATCTGACAAAATAGACTTCAAACTAAAACTAATCAGAAGAGATAAAGAGGACCACTTCATTCTGATCAAAGGAACAATTGACCAAGAAGATATTACAGTCATGAACATATGTTCACCAAACTCTGGTGCACCCAACTTCATAGAAACAGTACTACAAGACATTAAGACCCAGATTAATCCCAACTCATTAGTAGTAGGGGATTTCAATACTTCATTGTCTCCATTAGATAGGTCAACAGGACAGAGAATTAACAGAGAGACATTTGAATTAAACAATACCACAAATCAAATGGACCTAACAGACATCTACCAAATATTCCACCCAAGCACAAAACAATATACTTTCTATTCAGTGCCCCATGGATTTGTCTTTCCAAAATTGACCACATACTGGGGCACAAAACAAGGCTCAACAAATACACACAGATTGAAATAATTCCATGCATTCTATCAGACCACAGTGCAATAAAGCTTACAATCAACACTAGAAGAAGCCAAAATCACCACACGAACGCTTGGAAATTAAACAACACACTCCTGAATGATGAATGGGTCAAAGGTCAAAGGAGAAATTAAGAAAGAAATAAAAGTATTCCTGGAACTAAATGAAAAGGACAATACAACACAACAAAACCTCTGGGACCTGTTGAAAGCAGTCCTTAGAGAATAGTTTATAGCTCTAAGTGACTGCATTAAAAATTCAGAAAGAACACAAATAAATGACTTTACATTACAATTCAAGACATTTGAAAAGCAACAAAAAATGAAACCCAAACCCAGCAGACAAGAAATAACAAAAATCAGAGCAGAAATTAATGAAATAGAAACAAAGAAAAAAATACAAAGAATCAACGAATCCAAGAGGTGGTCCTTTGAAAAGATAAACAAGATTGACAGACCCATAGCCCAGTTAACCAAAAGTAAGAAACAGCACCTCCAAACAACAAAATCAGATATGGAAGGGGAAACATCACAACAGCCATCAAAAAGATCCAGAACATTGTAAGGGATACTTTAAAAACCTATACACTACTAAATTTGAAAACCTAAATGAAATGGACAGGTGCCTAAAAGCATGGGAATCACCAAAACTAAACCAAAAAGAGATCAACAGCTTAAACAGACCCATAACACATAAGGAAACTGAAACAGTAATACAAAACTTCCTGACTAAAAATAGCCTAGGACCAGATATATTTACAGCAGAATTCTACCAGACATTTAAAGAAGATCTATATCCAATATTACTTAATTTTCAAAATTCATTCTATGAAGCCAGCATCACTCTAATATCAAAACTAGGTAAAGATACAACCAAAAAAGAAAATTATATACCCATATCCTTAATGAATATAGATGCAAAAATTCTCAACAAGATGCTTACAAACCGCATACAGACACATATCAAAAAGATCATCCACCATGATCAAGTCAGCTTTATTCCAGAGATGCAGGGATGGTTCAATATACGTAAGTCAATAAATGTCATAAATCATATAAATGGGCTCAAAGACAAGAACCACATGGTCATCTCAATAGATGCAGAGAAGGCCTTTGACAAAATTCAACATGCATTTATGTTCAACTAGACTGGAGGGAACATGTCTCAACAGAATTAAAGCCATATACAACAAACCCACAACCAACATAATTTTAAATGGAGAAAAACTGGAAGCATGCCCATTAAAATCAAGAACCAGACAACGCTGTCCACTGTCTCCACTCCTTTTTAACATAGTGCTTGAAACCCTTGCAAGAGCAATAAGAAAAGAGAAGGAAACTAAAGGAGTAATGATTGGAAAAGAAGAGATCAAATTATCCCTTTTTGCAGATGATATAATATCTAAGAGATGCCAAAAATTCCACGCGCAAACTCCTAGAAATTATTAACACTTTTGGTAATGTGGCATGTTACAAAATTAATCTACAAAAATCTGTAGCCTTTCTATATACCAATAACAAGCCATCAGAGAAAGAGTACATGGAAACACTTCCTTTGAAAGTAGCCTCCATATATATATATATATCAGATATATATATATCAGAATAAACCTGACCAAAGACATTAAAGAGCTCTACAATGAAAATTTTAAATCTCTTTAAAGAAAGAGATTGAGGAAGACATCAGAAGATGGAAGGACCTCCCATGCTCATGTATTGGAGAATTAATATGGTGATAATGACCATCCTACCAAAAGCCATTTATAGATTCAATGCAATGCCAATCAAAATCCCCATGACTTTCATCACAGAATTGGAAAAATCCATCTTAAGATTCACATGGAAGCATAAAAGACCTTGGATAGCCAAAGCAACCCTGAGCATAAGCACAATGCTGGGGGATTACTATACCAGAATTTAAGCTATATTACAGCACTATAGTCATAAAAACAACATGGTACTGGCACAAAAATAGACCCATAGATCAATGGAACAAAATTGAAAACCCAAATATGAGTACATGCAATTTCTACCACCTGATATTTGCCAAAGGGGCCAAGAACATTCACTGGAGGAAAGACAGCATGTTCAGCAAATGGTGCTGGCAAAACTGGATCTCCACCTGTAGAAGAATGAAACTAAATCCTTATCTTCAACCTTGCACAAAAGTCAATCCCAAATGGATCAAAGACCTAAATGTGAAGCCTGAAACTCTGAAACTGTTAGAAGAAAACCTTGGCAATAATCTACAAGATGTAGGTGTAGGGAAGGATTTTTTTAAACCAGACATCAATTGATCAGGAAACAAGGTCAAGAATCAGCAAGTGGGACCTCATTAAAGTAAAAAGCTTCTGTATGTTAAAGAAGGCAACCAGGGAAGTGAAGAGAAAACCCACAGAATGGGAGAAAGCCTTCACCAGCAACACATCTGACAGAGGTTTAACATCCTGAATATGTAAGGAACTCAAAAAACAAAGAATCAAGAAAGGAAGTAACCCAATTAAAAAATGGGCTATGCTGGGCATGGTGGATGCCTTTAGTCCCAGGACTTGGGAGGCAGAGGCAGGCAGATCTCTGAGATCAAGGCCATCCTGGTTGATATAGTGAGTTCCAGGACAGCTGGGGCTACAGGGAAATCCTGTCTCAACAAGACCAAAAAAAAAAAAAAAAAAAAAAGATGGGCTAAAAGCTGACAGAGAGCTCCCAAAAGGAGAAATAAAGACAGCTAAGAAGCATCTTAAAAAGTGTTCAACATCATTAGTAATTAGGGAAATGCAAATGAAAACCACTTTAAGATTTCATCTTACCCCAGTCTGGCTAAGATCAAGAGAGCAAATGACTCCAAATGTTAGAGAGGATATGGGGAAAGGGGACCATTCATCCACTAGTGTGGGATTGAAAACTTGTTTAACCCCTATGGAAAGCAGTGTGGAGAACTCATAAAAACTAAAAATGAATCTACCACTTGACCCAGTTTTACCACTCCTTGGCATATACCCAAAGAACGCATCCTATTGCAGAGACACTTGTACATCCATGTTTGTTGCTGCTCTTTTCACAATAGCTACTGATGAGTGGATAATGAAAATGTGGTACATTTATATAATGGAGGTCTACTCAGCAATAAAGAAAGATTAAATCATTAAATTTGCAGGTAAATGGATGGAACTAGAAACTGTTATACTAAGTGAAGTAACACAGACTCAGAAAAACAAACAATGTATGTTCTCCCTCATATGTGGATCCTAGCACCAAATCCTTATAAGTGAGTATGTATCCAGAGATAACTACAGGAACCAGGATAATGAAAAGGAACCAATGAGGTAAAGGAAAAGAAAGAGCCTGAGAGAGAACAACAGTAGGAAACAGGTGTTAAGAAGGGAGCTATGAATAAAAATGGGGTTATTTTAAGGGGAGGTGGGAGGGAGAGTTATACAAGGAACCTTGGGGATAAAGGGAAAGAAGGAGCCCAAGAGAGGTGAGACCATAGGAGAAGGGTATTATTAAAGGTGAAATGGGGAAAATGGGGCACTTTAAATAAGGAAACCATGGTGGAAGTGTTAGATAATACCTAGCTAAAAAAAAAAAAAAAAAAAAAAAAAAAAACAGAGGGAACCATCTTAGTCCAACAACCTACTGACAAATTATACATACATTTAGCTCAAGGAGCATAATATATGCCTAGTCAAGGTTTATCTGAGAACCTTTGGTCTCTGGCCAAGTTTATCTACATGGCACATGGTAATTAAAAGTACCAGACTGGTGGAACTAACCTTCTTGGTTGTTTAACAGCAATACTTTGAAGCCTACACTAATTTGTCAGAAGGACATAAAGGACAGTTTTTGCTCCTTGCCCTCCAAGGTCTACTAAGTTCCTGGGGACTATGGAACTTCTCTCAAAATGTCCTGTAATTGTGGTGAGTCACATGTCCTCTTGACCAAGGAAGCCATGGAGACCCCACAAAGTAGAATAATGACATCATGTAGACCCACAAAGAATAGTGAATTCATTACATATTCTCATCCATTCACTCCATCAAGAAATATTGTTGTATGTTCTCCTAAATCATGTCTACATTACCAAATTGCTTTAGGAACACTTTTTTTCATAGTTGGTGGAAGTGCAAGTTTTAACCCTGCTGATAATTTCCTTGAAATTCATACATTGAAACCCAATCGCCAATGTGTGGGTCATTTGGGTGCCAGTTAGTATCTTCATAAAAGAGGACTGGTGGACCCTGTTTGCCCCTTCCACCATCTAAATGGTGGCAGCTCTAGAGAATGGACACCTCATTGGGCACTGACCCTATCAGCCACTTTGATCTTAAACTTCTTAGCCTCAGAACTGTACAAACTGTTGTTTGTACTTTAACTAGCCTAAGGAATTGTGTTGTGGCAGCTCAAATTGAACAAGATAGCAAGATCAACTGACATGAGGCGAAATCTCTTAACTCAGGAGCTCCCATTCATCAAACTTATTAAATGATAATGATTCTCATACTCCAAGATTTTGCTGCTCTAAGAAGCACAAAGTTAACCTTAGTTATTCCAATTGCCCTTGCAAATCTCAAATGTGCCTGTGCTAGTTACTTATGAGCATATACACAAATTTACCTGCTTTTTTTAAAGTTTGCAATTTGGGGTTATTTACATCAAAATTGGTTGATGCTAGGGAAATTTAGGCACTTGGGAATTTTTCTTCTAAGCAGTTATCTGTCATTGGGAATTTGAGACCATGGTAACCACAGGCTTATGTCACTTAGAAATGACAATTTTAGGAATATGTGTTCTAAGGAAAGGCAACTAATACAGATTAGAGAAGGCCCAAGGCATCTATATGCTTGAAACAAGAAATAAGAAAGTAAAAAGTACCACTTCCTTATCCTTTAAAAAAATATATACACACAGAAAAAGAAGCAAAAAATCAACAAACTACTCTCAATTAGGGCCAGTGAAAATAAAGTTCTGGGTTAACACAGCAATTTAAAAAAATAATAATAAAAAATACTTGCCAAGGTGTCATGACCATATCTTATTGTTGAGCTCAGCTTTTCCATTCTAAATCCCTATTTTCTGTTTATAACTTACCCCAAAATGTTCCTTTTGACCTTTGAGTCTGATATTTCTCTTGTCTCATCTCAATCCAAAGGCGAATTTATTCACAATTTGAACTAAATCTCTTCAGTTATTTCAGTTACTAGAGTTTGAAGAAAATACCTGCTTTGTGCTTTCAGAAATTGTTCAGATTTTTTTCCATGTTCAAATGGCTTAAAAATGACTTTGTTCTGAAGCTGTGGGATTGGCACAGCTATACTGCGGATTCAATTCAAAATGAATTGGTTAAGAAATTTGGATTGCAGAACCAGAATTGATGAGGCTCTGTCTAGTGTAGTTACATGGGGGCAAATTCTCACTTCTTCCCCACCCTTTTCCATCTGTGTGTGAGTGGTCACAGGGGATTGGGAATAACTCAACAGTCAAATTTTATACCCCTTCCCAAAACCAACTGAAATGAAAAATAATTAAACAGTGCCAACTTCCAAGCCCACAAAGGGTACATATTAATATGTGTGTGTGTGTGTGTTTGTGTGTTGATTGACAAAGAACACATTAAAAGTACACATTAACACACCAATTACATCCATGTGAATTTTTCTGGTATTTGCAGCATCATGTGGTCCAAAGACACTGGAGGACTGGAATCCTCTGGAATCTACTCAGGTTTTAGCTTCGTGACTGAAGCTAAGCTATATCTCATGCTGTGGCTACGGAGATGAAGAACACAAAGATTATCTTGTCAGGAAAATTTCTTGAATATTGGGGAAGACTAATGTGGCACTCAAACAAGGTTTTCAAACTTTCCATGCTTGTAGTATATAATTCTCTTTACCAGTTTTCCCTGCTAAGTAAAGGGAAATGGATGTGAATGACTCCAAGATCAAGTGAACTGATCTCCCCAAATCAGTTATCTGGAATTTTGAACAAATTCAGTGAAGTGAAAGCCAGGAGTTAGTCTTCTCCCAGAAGATATTTTGAGCATATACTGTGTATCCACTTCTCTGCCAGGCACTTGTACCATATCTCCCAGTGCTTGAAGAGAGGACCCCCACGAGAACTTTAGAACTTATTGAATACTATGCAAACTAAAATAGCCAGAGAACATAGCTGACCTTCTGTACCCTTCAGTTTCATACCCAGAGATTCAAACAACCATGAATTAAAAATATTTGAAAAGATGCATCTTCATTGAACATGTCGACCTTTTTTCCGCATCATTCTTTCCTAAATGATATATTATAGCACCTATTTACACAGCCTTTGCATTGTGTTGGGCTTCCTGAACAATTTACAGATTATTTAAATGGGGACTGTGCATATGTTACATGCAAATTCTTGACAATCCATAGATTTTTGGTACCTTTTGGGGTCTTGGAACTAATTCCCCAAAGATGCCATGAGACCCTTTATTGCTGCTGAAATCTAGATTCAAAATTTTTTGACTTGTTGACTTAGATTATTGATGTGGATATTAAACTAACTTTAAATTTTTTAAAGAATTTACAGTGAGATTGTTCTAATGAAGTGAGGTTTTGGAGCCGAGATACAATGGACACATTACCGAGTGCTGTGGTGCTGTGGGCTGAGGGGAGGTCTGCTCACACAGATGGTATTGATTTTCATTTCCTGAGAAGCTAAATCAACATGTTGTAGCAAATGTCTATGCAATTTAATGTATTGAATAAAACTCATCATTGGTTGCTCCTTGGATCGAAAAGGTCTTTTTTTGGCTATGGCATCCATGTGTTTTAAAACCACAACAGATATATTTAAGGATCATTTGTTATTAAAAATCAGCCTGAGGGCCAGGCGTGGTGCTGCACGCCTTTAATCCCAGCACTCAGGAAGCAGAGGCAGGCGGATCTCTGTGAGTTCAAGTCCAGACTGGTCTACATAGTGAGTTCCAGGACAGCTGGGGCTACAGGGAGAACAGCATTTGAGAAGTGAAAGCGGGAGGATAAAGAGTTCAAGGCCAGCGTCAGCTACATAGCAAGATCAAAGCCTGCCTGGGCTCCAAGAGACCATTTCTTAAAAGACAAAAAAAAAGAAAAAAAAAGTGTATTTATAATAAAATAATGATTGGCATGCAGGTTTTTGAAAGTCACTGAGAGGTCCAATTCTAAGCACGAAAGCATAGTTGTTAAGTGTGTGCTCACACCGGGGGTGGTGGTGCACACCTTTACTCACAGCTCAGGAGGCAGCGGCAGGTGGATCTCTGTGAATTCAAGACCTGGTCCATGTAGTGATTTCCAGGCCAGCTGAGACTTTAGGGGGACCCTGTGTCAAAACAAAAAAAAAAAAAAAAAAAAAAAAAAATCAGCTTGAGAAAAATCATCCCTCTTTCTTTAAAAGAAAGGATTGATTTTCAATTTGTTTATGTTTTTAATATTATAGTGGAAAATTTTTCTTAGACTAATGACTCTTGTAGCCACTGTCATAATCTATCCACAAAGTGCCTGGAAGATGTATGGAAAGGATTCACAAGTAACTTCAGATTCAAATGAGATGACCTCCTGAGAGTCAATAGCAGGGAAGCATAAAGAGGACTCTTCCTTACTGTGAACTTCAACACCTCTCATTCGTGTATCTCCCCCAATGACTGTGAGTCTTGTACAGTTCTTGGAGTGTCTGAGTTGTAGGCCTCTCCAGAGCACCTGACATGGTATTAGTGATCTCCTTTTCTTCTGTCTCCTCATCTATTAAAAGAGATATATTTTGTTCTCTCTGCTTCCTCACAAGTTTTATTTTTTGTTGCTGTTGCTATTTTTTGGTTGAGAATCAGATGAAATAACATGTAAAATTTCCCATAAAATTGTAAAGGCCAATACAAATGTGTATTGTGGTTTAAATGGCATTGCCAGGAACTCTAATGAAAAATATTATTATTTGAGGAACTCTAATGAAAAATAACCTGCCCTTCAGACCATTCAAACTGAGCTTCCTTTGAAATTGATTGAGTAGTGATTTGAATTTCTGTCTGAAAAACCTAACAATAATGTGTAAATGAATGATAATTTTTAAAGGGAACCAGAATTGACAATGTGAGATGACAGTGTGAGGGAATGTGATGTGCTGTGCATCAGCACGCTGATCATTTTACATCAGTTAATAACGGGCATTCAACAATGCCTACTGAATTCCTTTCCCAGATTTTCTGTGTGATTTCATGATGCCTCAGGGGAAGAAGAATGAAGACTGAGGAAATAAGAGGCTATGTAGCCATGGCTGCAGAAGGAAGAGAAGGAGAGTTTCAAGAGGGGACTCACTGAGTGAGTGGGAGGGAGCAGAGATTGGAAAATGTTGCTAAAGACTGTGTCCTCTTGAAGGAACTATCAGAGGTAAGTAAAGAACCTGAGAACTGTGGGAATTTTTTGAGTTCTAGGCAATATTTTGTTGTTATAGTGATATAAAACTGGTTCATATGAATCACAACTTATCAATATTTATTTAATATTAAACTAATATGTCAGATCACAGATTAGTCACCTTTATGCATTATCTCATCAACTCCATTGAGTCTTTACTCAAATTGTATAAAGCCTACTACTGTGTCCACTTTTACATGTGAGAAGTCAAGCCTTAAAGATGTGAAATAGCCTCAAAAGTAACACAGCTACTACTGAGCTTGAAACTAGGGCTTTGGTCAAGGACTGACTTCTTAATTGCTGAATTTAAAGAGCCGTGATGAATGATAGGGAGAGAAAAGGAACTTCTAGTTTCTCTATTCTGTCTAAATTGGTTCCTCAAGTTCATAAAGATCAGGATCCCAACTTATCTCTCTTTTTTGTAAGGTTATATGTTCTCTGTTCTTAAGGCAGCTGAAAAACGGTATACCCCATTACAAATAGCTTTCAAAAGTAATATGAGAACTAGCAGCAACATTTTCTGTGATTGAGAAAGGAAATTTGTATGAAATTAGGTTACTTGCTATAAAGCCAGAAACATTACATTGGAGACATTCCCTGTAACAGATATCTTTATAACTGGCAGATCAGTTCATGAGTAATCCTGAATTTACACATCAAGATCTATTAAATCTGCATCTAGATTCAGATGATTGTCCTTTATCAGTAACCAAAAGTTCTTTTTATTGGAAGTTGCAAAGGAAGGAATGAGGGAAGGACTTGTAATCAAAGGAATCAATTCATAGAATGATATCAGTGGCCAACTGTAAAATTACCAGATTGCTGATTTATATATAGTATGCTAAATGTAAGGCAATTCTATTACTTTTATTTTCCTAACAGTATCTTACCTGCATAGGTGACTACTGAGTTAAAAAAATGAACACAGCCAGAGAATTACAGTGAGAGAGAGAGAGAGAGAGAGAGAGAGAGAGAGAGAGAGAGACAGAGAATGTGTTCAAAAGGGTGTGATTTTTAGTTAACTTCTAATACCTCCTTGCAAAAGCATCTGCATTCTTCAGTCCCGGTGTGCAAGTTCAAAGTCTCAGTGGTCACACTTAACTTCTTTTGTATCATTCTTGAATTACAGTGTCCTGCTATAGTAAAATATTACTTGCTAAAAGCATATTAATAAATGACTTTTAAACACTCTCTGAAGTTCTGAAAGCCCATTTTCTATTGTGTGAGGCGTTCTTCTATAATTACTGTTGCTACTGTTTTTCTTCCTATTGAGCTTCATGCTGAGTTCAAGCTCCATACACACCTTACTCACTAATTTATGCTCTCTAGTTTTGTATATAATAGCCAAGACTTTTTACATTTAGAAATCTGGTGCAAAGCCTTCCCATTGAATGTCTATGTGGCCTAAGAAAATTATGCGTGTATCTTCAAGCAACAGTTTTCTCATGTGTAAAATGGGAATGAGAATAGGATCTATTCACCCTTTCATCTCTTAACTCATTTGTGCTCACCTTCTGTGGATTACACTTGTATGATACTGAAAATCTCCCTGCCTAAACATTGACAGTGCAAGGGCTTCATTGCATACCTACAACTGTCACATTGAACATTCCTTTAATTAGGGCACTTATAACCCATGCTATACTTAAACACTACATGGTATATTCACATCAAATGGGCTTTACTGTGCTGTCACCCTGGTTTTCATTGATTTCAGATCCAATAAAAGTGATCTAAAGGAGAAAGATATGTCCAGTTATAGTTTAACCATGAAAATGGAGAAGGGTTAATGTATAGACCCTGCTCATAGTGGGAAGGGCAGTGCCAGGAATTATATATTACTGAAGAGCCATGAAGAACCCAAGGAAAATGGAATTATCTACTGGCACTTTGTGGGCTCAGCAGTGAGTCTACAACTGAAGACAATGACTCCCAATAGTTCAGCAGAGAGGGGTAAGCCCCAGGAACCCCCTCCCCCATCCATGACTGACAGTTGACAGGACCAGTACAGATAACCACAGCTACTGTGAGTTCTTGGTTGCAATGACTATGTCGTGACAGAAGACTGCATTTCATCACCCTTCTCTCATTTTCCAACTCTTACATTCTTTCCACCCTCTCTTCCTCAGTGTTCCTAGAGACTTAGAAGTCTCCTAGAAGAGGAGGCATAAATATCTTGTTTAAGGCTGAGCAGTCAACCATTACTTATTTTTAGCACCGTAAGCACCTGTGAGTCTCTACACTGGCCATAGTTCACGACAGAGAAGTTTCTCTAAAGCTGAGATAGCATTTGTCCAAGAGTACAGATAGAAGTAACTAGAAGGCAGCTTGCTGTTAGGTCAGTTTAACTAAGCAACAGCAGGCCCCCTTTAGGGCCTACGACTCTCCCAACCATGTGTTTTTAGCCAAGTTGACAGAACCAGGCAGAAGTTTTTATCTGTGGACTGGGCCTCAAATTCAATCAGGGAAAGCAAACAACCATCTTGTCTACTATTTTACATACAGCTAACGTTGACTTAGGTAACATCAGTAACAATAATAATAACAGCAATGCTTAACATTCATCAAGCAGTTTTTTTCAATATGATGATTGTATATACTACAGGTGGAAACGTGCCAAGTGCCTGATTTGAACCATTTCATCTAACTCTCGCAATGACTCAGAGATAAAAGGTACTATTATTTTACAAATAAAGGCTTTGAAGGTAAAAAAAAAATGATTTGCTCATATCACACTGCTAATAAACAGTGTGGCAAGCAGGGATTTGAACCTAAGTGAACCTATTGCCAGTTTAAATTGTAAAGATTCCATAAATACATAGTAATCCTGACCTCCATGTCCTAATGTAAGATTCTGAAGGCATAGTCATTATAAGGTCTAGTAAGCCTGGGGTATTAGCTGCCAATGCTTTTATAAGCAGATTTCATTAGCGGGGTATAATGACCTCCTACTTCAAGGCACATGAAGGTCAAGGTGAACATAAAAACAAAAGTCAGCCTCATTCCATTTTCCCGAAGTGTTCCTACAAAACTTTTCGGTACAAAACAAGAGCCTATGCAGAGAGTGAGAATGCCATCTTATTCTCACAGAGTACCATCCAACAGTAGAGCTACCACCTAGACATTCACTTAATCTGCTACCTGCAGACTGACAGAATTTGGCCTACGTAACCATGTGGCATTATAGTCTCAGATCTTCAGAAGCATGGAATACAAACCACTTAGCCCCGGTGGAAGAGTGTGGAGGCTGAGCGACCAGGCAGGACATCCTGAAGACAAAGCTCCATGGAGTATATCTCATCCATTCCCACTCAGGAAAGGTGTTTTAGTTTCTTAGGGACAATGCTGCAAATTATCACAAACTGGGTGAGCTGACAGAAATGTAATTGCTTACAGTTCTAGGGGTGAGAACTCTGAAATCACAGTGTCAGTGGGCCAGCCTATTCTAAAATCTCTATGGGAGAATCTTTACTTCTTCTAAGCTTTTGGAAGTCACCAGCAATCCTTAGCATCCTTTGACTCTCCCCTCTGTCTACACGTCTCTCCATGCCCTCTCCTGTTCTTATAAGGATGCAGTCTTTGGTTGTAGAGCCCACCATAATTCAATCTGATCTCTTCTTAATTCTATCTCTAAAAACACTATTTCCAAACAAAGTCACCTCCTGAGGATCTAAGCAGGCATGAATGTGGGCGGGTCCTTATGAAGCCACTACCGGAAACATTTCTGTCCATGACTTTTTTTAGTGGCACATTGCTGTGTTTTTCAAAGTGACTGCTACCATAATGCCTGCACAGTTCACAAACTGAAGTTCCACTAGATTCTTTCTTTGCCCTATCACAAAACAGCAAAACTTTAATATTACACTTGCCAAGGAAAGAATATGAAAAGTGATTAGGTTCTCTAAATGATAGTCTAAAAATAAAGGCTAAGAAGAAATTTTCATCATTAAATTATATGAACAATTTGTTGATGACAATTATCAAGATTTTAAAAAATTGTAATTTTAAAGTTTTGATTAGGAATCATATGTGGAAATTTTATTCAAAAGCAAAATTTGATGAAATAATTTTAAAATATTTTGTTTATAAACTGTCT
>NW_008357584.1:1756547-1758179 GCF_000622305.1 Nannospalax galili | reverse complement strand
TACTTATTTAACTCAGTTGTAAAGAATGCTTGCCAGTACATATAGATATTTCTAAAAATCCCTCCTGTTTTTCCAATATGCTGTTGAGTAAATATTATTTTTCTCTTTGTATTGAAGCATGACAAAGTTATGAAGTACTGTTACAACCACAAAAATTCAATCAGTAGTAAAAAGAAAATATCAGAACCAAATTTTGAAGTGAATGCTTATAAATATCTAAAGGACAGACAGTACCAACCTCACATAAAAGTTTTCTGAGACTACAGTGAATATTTGTCTCAGATTTTTGTATTGAATTAGTATAATCTTGATACTATATAATCCTTGTAAGGTTAATCTTATTCATGAACAAAGATTTTAAAAATCTAAACAAGGGGGTTGGGGAGATGGCTCAGCAGTTAAGAGCACTGATTGCTCTTGCAGAGGACCTGGGCTCAGTGATTCCCAGCACCCACATGGCAGCTAACAACCATCCATAACTCTAGTTCCAGGGGATCCAGTTACCTCTTCTGACCTCCACAGTCACCACATGACCTGGGTACGCTTATACACATATAGCCAATACACTCATACACATAAAAATAAAAATAATAAATTATATATATATATGTCTTTTTGAGACAGGGTCTCCCTGTAGCCCCAGCTGTCCTGGAACTCACTATGTAGACCAGGCTGGCCTTGAACTCACAGAGATCCGCCTGCCTCTGCCTCCTGAGTGCTGGGATTAAAGGCATGTGCCACCACGCCCGGCCTCATAAATGAAATATTTAAAAACTTCTAAACAAAAAAAAAATAACCAAGGGCAACACTGTAACGTAAAAGATGTCATAAAATGAACAACTTGGATTTATTGCAAGATCATCATCACACTAGTAGATTGAGCAAACAATTATATTTCAGTAATTGCAAAATAATACATGTAATAAAATTCAAGATGCGTTCATGAATTTTTGAAGTCCTAATAAAATAAAAATAGAATATGTCTTCTTTTTAAGTATTTATTTATTATTTTTATTTTATGTGTATGAGTATATTGCCTGCATGTAGGTAGGTGCACTCATGTTGTGCAATGTCCACAGAAGTGAGAAGAGGGCGTTGGATTCCCTGGAACTGGAGTTAGTTACAGGAGGTTGCCAGTCACCATGCGGGTGCTGAGAATTGAACCCTGGTCCTCTGTAAAAGCAGCAGTGCTCTTAACTGTTGTGCCATCTCTCCAGCCTCTGAATAGTCTTTCTTTTACCTGACAAAAGACAGGCAAAAAATTAACAATGAGCCTCCAACTCATGGTAGAATTACGTAAAACACTCATTTACGATTAGCTACAAAATGAGGTATCTACTCATGATATTTATATTCACCACTGTTTTAGAAGCCCAGACTAGCAGAATTTTACTAGAAAATAAGCAGAAAATAAAACGATGGGACAGGAAAGGAGTCAAATACCACTATTTACAAAAGATAAGACAACTCCCAAATTATTAGAATAGCCATTGTGGTAGGTCAGAATATATATTCTGTATGTGCCTATATGTATATCACATATACATGTGCCTCTGTATGTGATAAACATCTTTGGTATACATCTGCATAAGTATAGAGAGATGAATATATGGATGCACATTAAGGGAGTTC
>NW_008357584.1:1735580-1756441 GCF_000622305.1 Nannospalax galili | reverse complement strand
AAATTTAATGTTTTCTCATATGTATACATATAAAAAATAATCACAATCAAAGTAATGAACATGTACATTGAGTAAAGAGACACATTAAATAAAACACACATCCAATTTCGTTTTATTCCCAAGTAACAAGTTGACTGAATACTGTATGCAACTGACTTGTATAGTCACCTCTGATATAGCCATGGGCCAAATTTATTCATTCTAACACACTGTGCATTTTCCCAAATGCAATCAACAAAAGACAGCATACAATAAATGGACTCAGTGGGTTATTAATAAAAACGGGATATGAAGTTGGAAGAGGGATGTGGGGAAGATGTGGGAAGAGGTGTGAGGTAAATATACATTGTACACATATATGAAATTCTCAAAGAATAAAATTTTTAAATATATAAGATAAAGTTAATAGCTGAATAAAACCATGAGCAAAGCATATTAATAAGGAATCTCAAACAATAATAACTATGAATAACACAAAATATGAAAAAGTAATTATCATTATGAGTCAAGATATTCAAATTCAAACCACAATGAGATATTACTTCATACTTAACAGATTTATAAAAATTAGAAAGTATGTTGGTGAGGATATGGATAATAGCACATCTCATAAATGACTGGTGGGAATGTAGGATAACGGACACACTACAGAAAGTATCTGACATCAGCTAGTCAACATTAGAGTGTACATACTCTGTAACTTAGTGCTCCCATTTTTAGGAGTTTACACTTGCTAAATTCTCAAGCATGTGCTCCAGAAATTCAAAGCCATGACTTTTTGTAGTATCACTGATATTGAAACAACTGGAACCAACCCAGGTCTATCAGCAAAAGAAAAATGAGGTCAAACATAGAATATTATGCAACAAAAGTAAGCAAGCCTTAGATATATGCAACAGCACAAATTAACCTCAGAAACATAACGTTAAAAAAGCAAAGAAATTAATAACATAATATTCAGGGTTATGGTTACCTCTGTGTCTCTGAGATAGTAGAGTTGGGAACGGCCCACATCAAAGAAAAATTCTGAGGTATTGTTGTCCTTTATTTCTTAAGCTGGAAGGTAGGCACATGACTTTTGTTTTGTTTTTTTTTTCTGCATGTTGGATATATACTTCCCTGTGTACTTCAAATTTTAAAACTCACCTTATGAAAAGTGCTGGTATATCAAGTAGGAGCTTCATATCTGTTTTTTATATATATTTCATAGTTGATCTAACACAGAGATTGTCTTAGACTTATTTGTTTCCTCCTGTGTATGCAAACAAAAAATGAGTACAAATCAAGTTGAAATAAAACCCTTAGAGTTTAATTATACCATCTTATTAAGATTTAAATAAATCCCAGTAACTCCACGGCCATCTCCTTTGGGAAGCTGAGCACTGCCTGCTAAATAGAAATGGGACAGGGGAATTAATGGAGGAAGAAGGGGTGCGACTTCGAAGGGATTAGCCGAAGGTTTCTTGCACCACTTCCTGTTTTGCATGATCCAAGTCCAGAAATTCCTGAGCTTCACCCTATCAATTGCCTAAGTTGCTCATTGTTGGAATAGGTGGGGCAGAACAGCCAACGGCAGAGAAATATCAACTACAAGACAATTGATCTACTAGCACCTTTAAAAACAACTTCTGTCAACGAATGCAGGGATCCTGGTCCCAGAGAAAGCTTCTGTCCATTGCCTAGTTTCTTGGTTTCTCATCTGCTCATGATGTGGGAGAGGCAGATTCAGGATAACTAAAAAAAATAAAAGTTATACCCCAATGTCACTTCATGTGATCTACTCATACATTGGAGATACATACCTCTCTGCCAACCAGGCTACTACCATACTCCCCTCCCAATGTGAACCAATATTTATGGACCTATTATATGCATTATGAACTTCATACAAGTAGAAATGCCCAATCGTCATATGAAAAAAATAGGTACCAGAGTGGAAATGTATGCTTTCAAACCTTATTTAAAATCAAATTCTCCCACAGCTTGGTTGCTGTTCAGTTCAACATAATTTCTTTCAGGATCTGGGCCAGCAATCACACTAATTTGCATGACCACCACTGTTTAGTTATCCTGAATCTGCCTCTCCCACATCATGAGCAGATGAGAAACCAATGACCTATATTCTTATTAGACTTTTATGCAAAAATCAATTGCTCTATTCTAGTGGAACTGGGGCTGGGTCAGTGAGGTTGATTCCCAAGCTTCCAAGCTGGAAAAGAGAACTCCATGACAGGAAATGCCCTCCATGAAAGAAGCAAAAGGAGCAAAATGAAGTGCAGTAGGCCCAGTTCCCAGCAGGGGCATTATTAGACCATGTGCATGTAACATGTTTGAACTGTGAGGTTTTGTTTTCATCTGAACTGAAATTTTTTTTGTCTGTACTTGGACCATTACCACTTCTAGACTGGCATTACAACCCTAAAGATCAGTAAATACTGACATCAGCTGGGAGGGAAATCTCAACGATAATAAGATGTCTGTGCTTAAGCATCTTACAATCTTAACAGCTAAACAGTCTAACAGTTAAAGTCAATGTGAGACTCTTCCAACCAGTCACTGCCTTGGTGATTTAATAATCACATATTTTAAAACCATTGCTGTATCTATCCACAGTTCAAGAAAGGTAATACCATTGTTGATTTAGTATAGTTAAAACTCATAGGGGAGGAAACTAGAATGTATATACTTGCACAATTCTGGGTCTGTCTTTATGAGTCACAAATATGACAACAACAAGAAATGTTACACATCTCTCCACTGCATCAATGTACAGGGAGACAAAAGGAAGCTTTTTCCCCCTTTGTCTAATTGTGTTCTTCACAAGATAGTACATTATTGTCAGATACACTTAGGTTTCTAAGTTCCAGATCTGCATCGGCTACTTAGCTTCATAACTCTCCATATGTTATCTCTAAACTTAAACATTCTCTTCTACAAAATGGAGATACTACTAATAAAGTTTAAACCTACAGAATTTATAGTATCAAGTATTTTTATCTATTTAATGGCAATTATAAGTGGTTTGACCTAATACTATCTAATCCATGATGACATCGTAAGGATCGTGGGAGAAAGCAGCATTACTTAAATTTTCTCTCATTGCCACCTTTTCCTTATTCATTCTAGAGCCAATGTTGTAATAGAGAAATGAAACCCTCCAGCACTGAGTAAGAGGAGCCTGCCAAATACCTTCCTGCTGTCCAGTCTTCACGTTGAACTTCATCTAACCGTGACTAAGAAAGATTCTCCTTGTCAAAATTTAGAAACACTGTGGAAGTTCCTTATCAGTTACTAAAGGATAGGCACATCAAGTTTTCATACTATGAGACCAAAGTAAATCTGTTTCCTCCATAAAGCTGAACAAGTTAGTGTTATTAAATTAGAAGTTCTGTGAGCACTTTCCAAAGCACCTTCAAGAAGTCCTTAAAAACCACACATAGGGGGCTGGAGAGATGACTTTGTAGCTAAGAGTAATGGCTACTCTTGCAGACGATATGGGTTCAATTCCCAGCAACCACACGGTGGTTAACAACCATCTGTAACTCCAGTTCCAGGGGAATTTGATGCCGTTTTCTGACCTCCATGGGCATTGCACAACATGGGTGTACTTACATACACGCAGGCAACACATCATACACATAAAATAAAAATAATATTTTTTAAAATACACAGTAGTCAACTAGGATATTCATATTTTAAGAGTCTTTGTGTTCTCTAACCTTAATTGGCACTTCAAGAAGAAATATTATCAGAAACAAAAGAGAAAGGACAAAAACATCACAACAAACTCTACAGCAAAAGTCTCAACTTTGGAGCATTTAATGGGTCATGCCATCGATCATACCACAAAATCCTGTCCAAGCAACCAAGAGTGTTTACACTGTCCTTGACTATCAATATAATGGGGAAAGAGGATAAAGAAAGTGAAGATGTCCATCTGTTTAGTGTTGGCAACCTCCCAAATGCTATGTTTCACTACATAGTCTCTTAAATTGTAAAGCCATTATCAATTCCAAACAGTTCTTTCTCTAGATTCAGAAATGATTTTGCTCCTCCCATAGCCCTGGTCTGGGCTTCAACACAATTGACACTCTCCATAAAATATTGTTTTATATTTTGGAATTGGTAAATGCAATAAAAAATTTCCCTTTCAATGATTTATCTCAATTTTTTAAATTTTAATTTTTTTGAGACAGAATCTCAGTATATATGCAGCCCCATCTAGTCTGGAACCCACTATGTACACCAGGCTAGCCTCAAACTCATAGAAATTATCCTGCCTATGCCACCCCCCACCCCACCTGCAGCGCTGCAATTAAGGCATGCTCCACTATGCCCAGCTCTGTCTCAATTTTTATTCTAAGGACATTTCAACATTTCAAGGGAAATTTATTTTTCACTTCTTTGATTAATTTTTACTGTACATAATGTATTCTCAGAGTTGCTTTATAGCGTAGGAAGACATAAGTTCATCACATTTTCCTTAACATGAACAAACTAAAATAGACTAAATAGGTGACATGCTTCCAAACTCAAATTTCTTGCAGAATTGATACTTTGAAAATTCCCTTTATTTATTCAGGTGTTTCTAGACCAGTTATCATATATAATTCCTTCTCTAATACAGTGCACAGATAGAGAAAGGAGCAAAAGCATTCTCTTTCTTCATGGCACTCACCACCTACTAGATGAGGTCAATGCTAGAAAACTAAAACAAAATGTGACAAATTCGAAGGAAATGAGATTCAAAAAGTGTCATGTGTGTTTTGGGGCCAAAAAGTATGAAGCTATCAACCACAATTATGGGTGTCAATGAAAGTTTCGTGACAAAAAAAGTTTATCTGGGCCTTAAAGACGTGTAGGGTTTTAATAACAAAGCAAGGGTAAAGGGCATTATAGATGAAAATCAGTATCACCAAAATGATCAAAATTTTGTATTGTAGAAAGTATAAATAGTAGGAAGAAAAAGCAAGAGAGAAGTGTGGTTGTAAAATGTAGCTAGTATATTAGTCTAGATTATAATGGGTCTTGAATGTCTTGCTAAACAATTAGAACTGTTACTTAAATAATGAAACTATAAAGACTTAAGTTATATGATCAGATATTTTCTAGGTGATATTAGAGTAGAAAGTATATGGATTAAATGATGGAGATGGTAGAGTTTAAAATATCAGCTAGAAGTCTTTGGCATAGCCCAGGCAAGGGCCTGAAGCAGTAGGAAGGGATCAGGATGGGAATCAGAGATTGAAATAATCAGGATAAGCTAACTCTCTTGATTTATATTCGAGGTGCATGAGGAGAGGCAGCAGGAGTCTAGGGTGGCTCCCAGGTCTCTGTGGTCACCACATAACATAGAAAATTGGATACTAGCAGAATTGAGAAAGAAGTTATGGCCTAGATTTGGAGCATTCTAGACCCAGGTGCTAGTTGAATATCCATGGGGAAATCAAAATTCACTTGACAATCAGAAAAAAACAGCCCCAGAAATAAACAAACAAAGAGACAAAAATTGACTCATAGATTTGAAAGGGCCAGTTAAAGACACGGTGGTGTGAAACCAGGGTTAAAATTTAGCATAGCCCTTGGATTAATTACTTTTTTGTTCCTGTGACTAAATGACTGACATGATGTAGTTTAAGGGAAGAAGAGTTTATTTTGGCTGATATCTTCAGGATATAGTCCATCATGAGGGGTAGGCAGGGTAACTTGAGGCAGCTGGTCACACTGACTCTGCACTCAGGAAGCAGGGAGAGATATTCTGCTGGGTTCCTCCATTTTCTCTTTTTACTTAGTACAGGACCCCAGTCCATGGGATGGTGCCTCTCATATTCAGGGGGAATAATCCTATCCCCTTCTTTCTCTAGAAACATCTCCATAGACATGGCCAGATATGTGTCTCATTGGCAATTCCAAATACAATGAAGATTAGCCATGACAACCCTTTAAGTCAACTTTACTCTTTTGTAATGTTGGCTATTAAACCCAGGACCTTGCACATTCAAGGTAAGCACTCTATCACTGAACTATATCCTTAGTCCATTATTTTAGTTTATCTTTTGATTGATTTATTTAAGTGTATTAGTGTTTTGTCTGCATATATGTAAGTGTACCATGGGTGTGCAGTGCCCATAGAGTCCAGAAGAAGGCTTCAGATCCCCTAGAACTAGAGTTACTGACAGTTGTTAGCCACCATATGAGTTCTGGGAACCCAACCTGCGTCCAGTGCTCTTAACCACTAAGCCATCTCTTCAGGCCTCCATTATTCTTTTAATACCTAGTTATATTAATTTGATAGGTCCACAATATCACAAAGTAGGTAGCTGAAATAAGAGAAATTAATCTTTTCACAATTCTCAAAATTTGAAGGTGTTGGGTCCCAAATCAAGTTGTCTTCTTCTGAGGCCTCATTTCTTGACTGGTGAATAGCTGTTTTCCCCTTGGGTCTTTACAGAATCTTGCATTTGTACATCCCACATTCATATTTCCTGTTCATACTCATATTGGATTAGGACCCACCCTTGTGACCTCATTTTTTTACTTCATTACCTCTTTAAAGGCCTCATCTCCAATATATTCATATTACTAAGCAGTAGAGATTAGGACAGCAAGATATAATTTAGGATAGGGTGAAATTCAACTAAGAACACTCGCCAATACTTATTGAGGTTGGAATATTTATATGAAAAATGTAGAGAAAGAAAACCATGGGTATTACACAAGTAGTTTAGCCTCATTTACCTTTGCTGAGGAAAACAGGAGCCCCTGGGGACACCCAGACTCAACCTTCTGAGTGGTAGTTTAAAATAACCTATTAGTAACTGAGCGCACTCTATTGTTTAATGAACTTATTAAATAGACTCTAATATATGTGGATTAACATAAAGTGCACAAATAATCTATCAAAGTTTAACACATACTATATAACCAAAATAGTAAAAGCAATGCAGAAGCAGACAAATGTCGAAAGGAATAAAATGCAGAGCCCAGAACAGAAGTGTGTGTGTATCTGTGTGTCTGTGTGTATGTGTGTCTGTGTGTCTGTGTGTGTGTGTCTGTGTGTTATGCTAAATCAGTCAGGAAGTAATAGATTTCTATCAAGGTTAATGGTAAACTGGCTTACTCTCTGGAGAAAAATAAATCTGTATGATTTGCAAAGGTGAATTCCAGGTGTCATAAAATTTACCTGTGAAAGGTGATATTACATAGTTAATAGAAGAAATTATAGGTTCTTTCCAGACAGCACAGATTGATAGACAGTGCTTGAGACAACTGGATTAGTCCTGCTGTAAGTTAGCTTTAGAAATTTTGAGTATGCCTTGATAGCCACCGGACTTTGACCAAGATGATAATTGATACCAGGGGAGAGGTATGACACACGGTCCCCCAAATGGGATTTGGATACTGATTTGCTCCTATTTTAGTACACAGAAAAACCCCACGCCAGAAGGATAGTAAACATCGGTAATCATGCCACACTGTAGCTTTACAATCACTCATATTATCACTTGTGGTAGCACTGAGTGAAGAAAAAGATCAAGGCATTGGCAGATAAAGTAGCTGTGCTTCTTAAGTGCTGTGGTGGCTATGGTGACCAATAAGATGATAGGTGGAATACTCTGGAAAGTAGATAAAACCAAAAAGATAAGCATGAAATCTTGATCTGCCAGCTGGCAGCACTTAGTGACTGGAAATCCTCTACGGTGCCTAACAGATTACCTTACATTGTGTAGCTCAGGTGCAAACGAAGCTGAAATTTAGGCTAAGATTTGATTGTAGTGCTGAAATTCTTATTTCATTTAAACATACCAGGCCATCATATCTCTTTTGCACAGATTAGAGATCATTTGGAAAGGATACCAGCTCTGCTCATGAAGGGGAAATATTTGGACAAAACGGGAAAGACTGAAAACTTTAAAGCTTGAGGTATCTCTGAATTATTTCAACTGGGAACTTGATAAAATTGCTCTCCTAGACCATCACTGAATCCATTCCTTGGTGACATTATACAGTTGTATCTGATGAGAAAAAGAAGAAACAAGTACCTCTAGTGCATTAGTAATAATCATGTGTGCCAGAGAGAAAACTCCAGAAAGTTCAGGAGCCTGGCTCTATGAGTCCAGTGTTCTGGAATATGCTGTGATAGTTCTTGCAAAGAAGGAACACTGCTACACCTTAAACCACGTACCACGAAGAGTTACAACACCAAGTGGGTCTCTTGAACTTCAAGGTGACAGATAAGCGTGCTAGTCCAACATTTCTTTGATACTCTAGGGCACACCAGAGAGAAAAGTGGAGTGCAAGGACTCATTAGAAAGGATGGTGGTGACAGGCTAGGTGTTTATGACCTATTGTGAGACTGAAGACCACAAGAGTTGCTTTGATGGTTAGTGAGCTGTTACTCACTTGTGAATGGCCAGCAGGATGAACTTAAATCAGGTGTGTCTGTCTGTCTGTCTGTCTGTCTGTCTGTCTGTCTGTGTGAGTGCACGCAGACATACACAGACAGAATGTATTTTAAGTAATTAATTAAAAATACTGACTTTCAGGAAATTGCTAATCTTGAGTTCGGTCTTCCTTCTATGCATTAAGATCTTATTCAGAGCAGAACACGGTGGGGCGCACCTATAATCCTAACACTCAGGAGATAGGGGCAAAAGAATCGACAGTTCAAGGTCATCCACAGCTACCAGCAAGTTGGAGGCCAATCTAGGCTACATGAGACTGTTTCTGACAAACAAGCCTTCATATTTGAAATAGGGCCTTTGAACCGGAGGGATCATCATCGCCTGTGAACTTTAGAGACTTGCAGAACCACTCAGATTTGCTGAATCAGAACTGACATTTCAGTAAAATTCCAGGTGATATTTATGCACATATAAACTTCTAGAGTCTTCACTCTAAAACATATGCATATTTTGCAAGAGGTGTCTGAAACCAAGAAAGCCCAGGTGTAACAACCTCAATGGCCTCAAGGAAGCTGGTCAAAACTAAAATTCCCTCTGTTACTCTGAACAGAGCCTTAGGCTTCACCCATGCCCTCTTCCAAGAATATTTAGGGCTCAAGGGTAAGTTGAATGAGAACACTCTCCCATATTGTTCACAGTTAATTACCTCTGCAGGTTGTAGTTGAAGATTATAATCCTAAACAAAACTCTGTATCTTGCCTTGACTCAGAACTAATATATATGTATGACTGCAAGGCCTTTCAAAAAGGCTTTTCTTTTTTTGAGACAGGGTCTCCCTCTGTAGCCCTAGCTGTCCTGTAATTCACTACGTAGACAAGGCTGGTCTTGAACTCACAGAGATCCGCCTGCCCCTGCCTCCCAAGTGCTAGGATTAAAGCCATGTGCCACAAAAAGGCTTTTCAATTTACGTGTCTCTAGGTCTTCAAGCACAGGGCTGTTTCTGTCTAAAGTCTTTCCATGACACCTCCCAGCTCCACTGGCTTACTCCTACAAGAGCTTCTGAGCCTGGGCTTAACATCTGCTGGGAGCACACCATGACCTCATCCCACTGACAATTCCTAGTTAGAAACTCCTCTAGGAGCCCTGATGTCTTCCTGTACTTCTCCTTTCGCAAAACCAAACACACAGTGTGAAATTGCCTGAAAGCTCTGTGAGGGTGGACCACCAACTATCTTCATTGACAACACATAGACGCTACATGTTGCTTCCCAGGTGCTGATGGCTACTAGTTAACTGAAAACGTAAATAAAATCACTTACCTCAAAGCATCCAGCTGCGGTGCAGCCCACTTCTGACTCACTCTCCTGCCTCTTTGGGCCCTCTACTACCCTAGGCTGCTTCTAGCTCTTCTGTGAAATAACCCAGAGCCAAAAGATGGTAAAATAGAGGTTGTGATACTTACTCGCCTGATATATTTTACATGGGAAATAAAGCTTTTCAACATATTTTGCATGTAAAACCATTTGCATAGATGTTGCAATCTAGTATCACCATGTGGAGAATTTTAGTATTTTCAGGTGAAAAGTAGGGAGATAAACATCAGAAAGAAAAGATATTCTTAAAGCACAAAAGACCCTGAATAGTCAAAGAAGTTCTAAGCAAAAAAATAAAGTGTGAGAGGTATAATGAAATATGTAACAATATAATAATTCCAAGTTATTTTACAGAGATATAGTCATAAAACAGAATAGTACTGGCAAAACAAGCAAAACCAGACCAGACACACACGCTAGTGAAATAGAAAAGAGGACTAAGGAATAAACCCACGCAGCTACAGACACTTGATTTTTACAAAGGTGTATAAAATTTACACTGGAGAAAATGCCTATTCAACAAATTGTGCTGGGAAACTGGATATTCACAAGTAGAAGAAGGAGGCTATATTCATATCTCTTCCCATGTTTAAAAATCAATTCCAAATGGATAAAAGACTTTAATGTAAGGCCTGAAACTGCCTGAGGAAAACACTTCAAGACAGTTATAGACAAAGACTTTCTGAAAAAGACTCCAACAGCTCAAAAACTAATTAAATAATTGCAAGAACTGATAAATGGGATTACATGAAATCAAAGTTTCTGCACAACAGAGCAAATGCTGAACAGAGTGAAGAGACAGCCTCCTGAATGAGAGAAAACCTTTGCTAGCTATGCATGCTATCAGAAGTAATGTCTAGAATACATAGAGAACTCAAAAAATTAAGCAGCAAAACTCTACAGATAATCCAGTCAATAAATGGGGAAATGAAATGAACAGACATTTCTTGAGAGACCAAGGACAGATGGCCAGTGGATACATGAAAAATGCTCAACAGCCTTAGCTATTAGAGACAGGCAAATCTAATGACCTTGAGGGTCTGTTTTACCCCTGTCAGATGGTTATAATTTTTTTTAATTAGCAAATGTTATTGAGGACAAAAGGGAAAGGAACCCTTATACGTTGTAGTGGGAACATAAATGGTGCATCTGTAGAGTTTGGGATGGAAGTTCCTCAAATAACTAAAAATAGAACTAACATAGGATCCTGCTATGCCACTCCTGAGAATGTACTCAAAGGAATCTAAGTCAGCATACTACAGAGACACCTGCTCATCCATATTTATTGTGGCACTCTTGCCAAGTTATGAAATCAAACTAGTTGTCCATCAACAGATGAGTAAAGAAAAGGTGTTAGATATACACAATAGAGTTTCATTCAGCCATAAAGAAGAATGGAATTACTTTATTTTCAGGAAAATGAATGGAATTCAAGATCATCATAATAAGCAAAGAAAGCCAAAGGCAAATCTTGCATGTTTTCTCTCATATTTGGAACCTAGGTTTTATAGACACACACATCATGCACACCCAACCACACACACACATACACGTGTGCACACATGTGACATGAGAATAGAAGTGGAGAGGGGGAGACTATAAAAGAAAAGAGGAGGCACAGAGGGGAGAAGGGAGGGGAAGAGAAGTGGGAAGTGGTCATTGTCAAAAACCATGCTTTTTGTTCTTTATGTGTGAGTGTGTTGTCTGCATGTATTTAAGTGCACCCATGTCATACAATGCCTGAGAGGTCAGAAGAGGCCATCAGATCCCCTGAAACTGGAGTTATGGACAGTTGTTAGCCACCATGTGGGTGCTGGGAACTCAACCTAAGTCCTCTGCAAGAGATGCCAGTGCTCTTAGCTGCTGAGCCATCTCTCAAACCCCTAAATAACTGTCTTTGATCCAAAACATCACTTTAAAATTCATCACTTTATACAATGAATACACACCAATGAAAACGGAAGGTAAAACAAAAAGTAAAAATGTCTTTAGAATAAAACAGTAATAAAGAAATTGTACTTAGATGCAATATTTTAAACTAAACTTCAAGTATCTCTCTCATTCTTCCTTTGCTTTAAAATTACTCTTTTCCACTTTCTTTAATCACATAATAAATTCTAAGATTTGTTTTGAGAACTGAGTCCTTATGTAGGTGAGTTAATACTTAATCACTGTTGGTACTGGTAAATCTTTCTTCCATTTTATGCTTGACCTTGTTAACTGTGGTAGCCTGAAGGCTGAAGCATAATCATCTGTCTTACTCTGACACACCTTCCTTTTATTTATCTTTCTTTTTTTAAGTATGAATGAAATTCTAGCCTGGGTTAGTTCTTGGTCTGATTGCCAGACTTTCCAGTAATCACATCTGAAGTTTTTTCAACATATGGGTAATTTTCATTATTTTGGTACAGCAGTGACCTTTGGAATTCCAGGATCATTTTCTCTCCCCTTCCTGGTGCCCCCATAAGACTCAGAAGCATAAACATCTGAGGCTTTTCCCTGCATCTTCACATCTGCTGACACAGAAGATGAAGGCCACTGTGTGGTAGACTTGCAACAACAGGTGCTGAGCTTAGGGAAGAGCTCCCTGTGTTTGAGGGATGGGCAGAAACAGGACTTAATTCTTAGTTTTCAAACTGCTTGGAAACACTTAGAAAACAAAGTTAATCTTTGTATACAGAGATCATATTGAGAAACCACAGTAAGCAATTGCTAAGTAAAAGTCAGGCAGGTGTTTAGTTTCAAAATCCTACATTTTATACCAAATCTTCCTCCAGAGCAACTTGATCTTTCAGTCTGGAGTTATGCCTCGTTGATGCATCTAGAATCCATGAAATATTATTTATCCAAAGGGTAGCTTCCTTGTTCTTATATTCAGTTTTCAACGCATGACACAGTTCTGATGCCCAGTATATAGAGTTAAAATTCTTTCCAAGGCTAATTAACTCAGTGGAAGTGACTCGCCAGGAACAGTGCAAGAATGTGAAATACCGTCTATGTTATCTGCCTTACAAAAGTCTCTGAAATCATTGCTTTTCTTTGCTCACTGGTAGTAAAGACTCTAAATTACAGAAACAATAGAAGCACTGTGTTTAACCCAAAATATCACTGAGCTCCCATTTTAGGAAAATCTGTTTCTTTCAAATTTTCTCAAGAAGTGCAGGCTGTTGCTTGGTGTGCAGTTATCTGCCGGTATAAATGGTATAAATGGATGATTGCTTAAATATGGCTTCTTTTAGAAGGGAGTTAGGAGACTACAAAAGTATCACGCTGGGCTTGCTGTACAGGTGAGCCTCTTCCAAGTAAATAATTTGACTTAAAGGATTGTTAGAGGCTTTTCTTATCTCTTTATCTGGGCAATAATTGCTATATTTCTTATCTTCTTTTTTCAAAATCAGTTGGGGTTCAGTTCCACCACAGTATCCTAAAGTCAAGAGTTATTTAATGGAAATGGAAAGGCAGGTGAGAGTGTTAACGGTAAATGGTCATCTTCATCCAAGTACCAAGAGATACTACCTTTCCCATCCTGGTAACACAGAGTTTCCCACAGTCATAACTTTCTCCCAAGGCCTAGCAATAAACAGTCCTTAAATGTTCTGTGCATTTGGAATTTCAGAGTCAGCTCAACTTGAAGAAGAGACTTGCAACTTAAATGCTCTGCAGTGCTGTGCAGTGGGGAGCCTACCTTTTCTCTGGGCCCCAGAGAGCCCTTCTGCATTGAGGGCACCATGTGAGAGGAAGCCAAAGTAGACTACCAGGAGAAACTATGTTAGAAAAAAACTAAACTACAGAAAGATGATGGAAAGCACTAGGCTACAGAAGAAAGGAAGGGAGGTAGGGAAGGAGGGAGGGAGGGAGGGAAAGAGGGAGGGAGGGAGGACAGAGGAAGGGAGGCCAAGAGGGAGAGAGGGAGGACAGAGGGAAGGAGAAAAGGAGGGAGGGAGAAAGGCAAAGATATAGAACAATGCCCAGACCACTATTTGAGCACTGTTTATCAACAACCATGTAAGAGACACCAAGATAGACCTTGAGCCTTTTGAGACCATATCGAACCTTTCCAAAATTCTTAATCCAGAAAAACTATGAAGATGTTTGTTATTTTAAGCCACTAACTTCTATGATGATTTATTTAACCAGAACAGACACTGTTCCTTATATTATAGAAGAAGCCTATAAATTTGTTTCTCTGAAATTTCTTTTATTTAATTTTAAAAATAAATGTATGTATTTATTTCTTGTGTGTGTATATGTGATATTTAATAGTTTGTTGGGGAGGGAAGTGAAAACTAAAAAGTAAGAATACTTTCTTTTAAAAGATTGTAATTGGTTTACCTAAAGAGTTCAGGAAGTCAGAAGGAACTTCTGTGGAGAAAATTAGCATTCCAAATATTCACCTGCTGTAGAAGGTGACAATATGTTTTTAAATATTTGTTACTATGGGCTTTCCCTAGGTGTTTGCTCATTATTATTAATCATAGTTCTCAAATCTACCTCCATGGTGACTGAACCTTTCCCCCACTTTCACTGAGTTCTGTACTTTGAGAGGCAGCTCAGTCATTTACTTGTACTTAATACTCTTTTCTAGGTAATGAATGCATAGCTTCTGTATCGCGCAGGGCCGTATTCGCTTCCTCTTTCAAAAACACTATCAATAAAAACTACCTGCATTCACTCTGTCTACGGTTTTGGCAGAGCTTGAAAACATTATGATTCCAAGATACACCATCAGCTTAATATCTGATCTCATTAAGCTAGGTTGCTTTCTAAGCATAATGTAAACAAGGCAGAATTATTAACCACTTCCCTGAGTCATACGTATAATTTATTTTTATAGCAGCTACTCGTTAATCTTGGATGTTTAACTTTACACGGTGCTTATATTTCATTGTATCCTACGTCTTCACTGTTCATGGAAAACAACTCTGCCTTCATGGCTGTGAAAGAAATGAAGTTATAAAGGAAACAAAGCCTTACTTTTATTCTCACGTCTTCAGTGGTATGAATAAGATTTTTTTTAATGAACTGATTTTTTTTTTTTTTTTTTGGTCTTTTTGAGACAGGGTCTCCCTGTAGCCCTAGCTGGCCTGGATTTGCTATGGAGACCAGGCTGGCCTCGAACTCACAGAGATCCACCTGCCTCTACCTCTGGAGTGCTGGGATTAAAAGCATGTGCCACCACACCTGGCAAAAACTGATTAAAAAAAAAAATACAGAACAGTTTTCTTAAAGTGTGTTATCCATTAATTTTCTGTTTTTATTTGGCATTAAACAGAAACATAATTCATATTTGACTACAACTATACAAAATAGAAAGTGTATGTGTTACAAATATCTACTTAGGTAATTAACACTTTTATGTTGTCTGTATTAACAACAATTGAGGTGTAGGTTTATACTAATTTTTTTTCTCTGTTTCTAACAAAGCAAAATGAAAACCAACTCTTTTCTAGTCTGCCCAGTTTTGACTTGGATTTTCTGTAACAAACTATTGTCTGCTTTTTTTTTTTAATCCTATTCCACCTTTAACAAAGCCTAACCAGGGTTCAGGTCAGTAATATATTTTTTTTAAAAGGCTCAGGAGGAACAGAAAGTGCTCCCCAGCCTACTATGAGTTCTGTTGCTTTGATTTAGAGACTGACTGAAAGTAAACTAAATGTTTTAAAAGTGACATTAGAGTCTCTCTCTATTGATACTATCATTCATGATTCTCTTCATAAGAAAGATCTGTAAATGTATATTATGCAATTTCATTAGGTTTGTGAATAATACGTAGATACCTAATTTTTTCTGTAGACTTTGACTTCAGACTCTACATGGACTATCAGAAATTAATGAACTTGGTTCTCCTGGGATGATTTCAGGCAGGGAAGACCTATCCAGAAGTGGGCACTCCAGCAAAGAGCTGTGAATTAAGAATATTGAGCATCCACTATGGGACACTTGACTCATCTCGTATCACATAATAAAAAACAGAAATGAAACATTCAAGAAACGATTGTTAGGAGGAGCTAAATATCATTAGTTAGAGAATATTAAAAAACAGCCATTTTTCAGATAAAACTAATTACATTTCTTAGACTAATATGGGTTGCTATTACACAGTAAATAAATTTCAAATTGCACATAGGAAGTTATAATCTTTGATAATCAGAATTTTCTATTTTGTTGTATAACTGTGTTAACTTTGCTTCTGATATAGCAAAGGAGGCATACCTCTTTTCTAATGAGGTGACAATCTTGAGTCTCCTCATGTCTCCAAGAACTTGCAACTAGCTTTCCTATCTTTCTTTTTTTTTTAATAAGGAGCAATTTATCCTGAAGTTTTATGCAAAATTCTTTCAGAAATTGTTTTTTCCTCTCTAAGAGCTTCCCTGAGTTGTGGCCTTCTGCCCATTTTAAATGCTGAGTTTGGCACAGAAAACATTTAAGAAAATGACAGAAAAATGAGCATCATCAGCAACTTCAAAGTTAAGGCCATACAATTCAGAATTTGTTACTGAAATTTTTCAGGACCAAACCACACATGGAGATATTTTTCCCCTCATTTCTCAAAGCAGAAAAAAAGTTGTGTTGAAGAACAACCCAGCTTATTAATTTTGCAATTGATTATCCTGATTGCATGAAGATTTCAATTGCAAAAACATATTTTTAAGGATTAAAAATACAACAATTATGCAGGTTACTCATTTAAGCGAATAAGCAGCTACAGGTTTTTAAAGCAGCAGACACTTAGGAACACAGGGAGTCATTTGCCCCCTTCCTCCACCTGCCAGAAATTTCTACTCATGTTTTAAAAATAAAAGAGGGCGATGCATGTTAAATGATCGCAATCAAGACCCTTCACGCAATAGTTCAAAAATCTGAAATGAATGATTTGTGGGAACATTATAGTTAATTAAAATCCGACATTGTCTTGATAAAGTATCTGAATGCAATTAAACTGAGCCTGATCTTCTGAAGGGGATCATGAAACCCTCTCTAGGGGCTGAACAGCCCTCCATCGGTGGAGTTGAGGCTCTGCCTGAGGATCTTCCTGCCATTCATTGCCACTTTGATTAGGCTTATGCATAATAGAGAGCTAAAATTTTCCTCTGAGGTTCTTGATGGAAAGGGGTGGTAAGAAGTGCTGGGACATTGTGATTTGTTCCAGTCCGAATGAGGACATGCCCATGACATTTAGCACCAGAAGGGAGGAATAATAAACAAGCCTACAAAACAGAAAAAATTGCTGTACTCACCTTAAATGGGGAAACCATGGTGGAAGGGTTAGACAATGTGAGAGATAAATAATGCCTAGCTAATTTTAGAAAACCAGAGGGAACCATATTAGGCCAATGACCTACCGACAAATTATACATACAACCAGATCAACGAATGTAATATATGCCTAGGTTTATCTGAGAGTGTTTAGTCTTTGCCCAAGCTCTATCTATATGGCATATGGTAATTAAAAGTACCAGACTGGTGGAACTAACCTTCTTGGATATTTAACAGCCAAACTCTGAGGCCTTGTTCCTTGCCCTCCAAGGTCAAACAAGTTCCAGGGGCTATGGAATATCTCTCAAAATGTCCTGTAACTTTGGTGAGTCACCTATCCTCTTGTTGAGGGAGGCCATGGAGATCCCAGAAGATGGACTTGAACCAGTGTCCAGTCTACAAAGAGGAGGGTCAACATAGAGGAATCATTTCCTCCATGCTTCCAAGCGAAGCCAACCATGGTCAAGCAGGACATTTGACTTATCTTCATATAGGCGGGACTGGTAAGAGAAAGGAGCCAGGGGCTCCTCCCGAGCCCATGTGACCCCTGAGGAACCAATCCTCAAATGACCTTAAGAGTAAAAGTAAATTGGTTTATCTGGGCCTATTGTAGGGTCTTAAACACCCAAAAGGAAAGTATAACCAAAGATTAATGGGGTCAATATAATTTTTTAAGAGTCCGTATGTATAGCTAAAGGGTACATAACAAGAAACAATGCCAGACGGGATATAACTTCCTTTGAGTTGGCCAGGGTGGCCCAAAAGACTCCTAGTCAGTAACCCAGCATAGAACTGGAAAAATGAACAACAGACCCCAATCTATCTAAAGGAATATTGACAACTGATTACTGCTAGATGAGGAACAGCTGACCTTTCTAAAACAAGGATCTCTAGATAGGCTGACTAGATTCAGCAGACAGACAAGCACTGGGGAATAGTTGGGGGTGCCGACAACACAGTGGACAGTAACAGCGATGACGGAGTATATGGGCTCCAGTATGTGGGAGGGGGGAGGCTATGGGAGGGTGCCATTTAGGAAGTGGGTATATAGATGAATACAATTGTGTGGGACGTCCTGTATGATATATACACACATAAAATCAACAAATTTTTAAAAAGGAGGAAGCATAAAAATGTACTTCATATTAAATAGTTGAGGTGATAACCATTACCAGTGAAATCTACCTGATGACTTTATATTCATATTCAGGTGCCAAGGATCAGAGTGTAACTGACTGTGACTATTAATAAACAGACACATAGAGATCAAAGACACATGTGCAAACATCTAAGTGTTAGTAGCATTAAAAATGTAAGAAACAGCATATTTTAAAATGAAATGGAGCTCTTCTTTAAAGGGTAAAAACTCATTCAATTTTATGTCTTACAGGTTTTATATTGAGGTCAATATTGCATAACTGTATTAATTCAACTGTGAACCTAAAAATTTACAGCCACTTTTGAAAGAGATGTATCCTTGCTCTTGAATGTGTTACTGAATATGTTAAAGCAGTAATGAAATGCTTCTTCTAATCATGTGGTTATGAAATAAAAAAAAAATTAATTGCTGTACTCAATAAGTTCTGGATTCTCAAGAAAGGACATCCTGAAATTGTTTTCATGTGTCCAACATGCCCCTATGTCATGTAACAATCAAGTGAAAAGATGAAGGAGCTCACCCTTGATCATAATTTTAACAAACAGAATCAAGAATCATCATGGTGGGGCTAGAGAGATGGCTCAGCAGTTAAGAGCACTGGCTGCTCTTACAGAGAACCCAGGTTTGATTCCCAGCACCCACATGATAGCTCATGACTGTGCATAGCTCCAGTTCCAGGGAATCAGAAACCCTCTTCTGACCTCTGCAGGCAATTATACAACATGGGTGCACTTACACACATGCATGTAATACATTCATACACATAAAACAAAAATAATTAATAAATTTAGAAAAAAAGAATCTTTATGGTATACTGGAGGACTTCTCAAAATGACCTGACACTCACTAACAGGAATTCCTGTCTGTTGCTTGCTAATTGTACCCCAGAACAATGACTGCTGTGTATCACATGTTTAAGAAATATGTTTTGAACAAATTAATACATCTAACATAACCAATGAGGTACTTAAAACTAAGTTAACTGGGCTTAGTCTATACATGCTGACAGAGTGAGATACCCCAGGGGGCTGGACAAACCAAGGAATCCATAATTCTAACAAGGACTTCAGATGAATCTTAGGATCAAGTTTTTTTGTTTGTTTGTTTTAGAACTCAAATAGATCTGGAGCAAAGCCTAGCTCCACCACTTAATTAGGACATTAATCGAAATCATTCAATAAGTATTATTCAGTTATTAAACAAGTGGTCCAGGATGTCCACTCTGCTACTACTGAGGTGGGACTGTGAGCAAAGCCATACAGGCCTTGCCTCTACCAACCTTCTGATTGTTAATCTTCATTATCAATCTGATTAGATTTGGAATCACCCAGGAGTCACACCACTGGGCCTGTCTGTGAGGAAGTTTTCAGAGAGATTAAACTTAGGAGAAGAGACTGTGTTAAATATGGTTGACACCATCCCATGGTCTGGAACTTCACACAGAATAAAAGGAGAAAAAGAAGACAGTAAACTGGGAAGCTCAGTCTCCTCTCTCTGGTTCTTGATTGTGGATAAAATTTGACCAACTGTGGCATGTTCACAGAGCCTGTGCATCCCATGACACAATGAACTACATCCCCTAAACTGTGAGCCAAAAAAGAATTCCACTATAAATTTCTTCTTGTAGATATTTGGTCAAAATAATGAGAAAAGCAACTAATAAAGATCTTAATGGGTCCTTACCTTTAAAATGGGAGTAACACTGTCACCTAGTGTGGGTGTTCAAGGCAAATGAAATAAATTAAGAATTCAGTATCAAAGCCTTTGCATGGACTTTGTTTCTTAAAAGTCCCATTTGAGATCCTCAGGCCTCTCGGGGTGGGTCCATCGCGGAACCCTCCACTCCTCGCCTTCCCCGGCCTCATTCGCCCTTCCATCCCCCCCCCGTTGTTCTCTGCTCCTGGTTTGGGCCTGGTGCCATTCCTGGTCTTGGGTCCCCAGACACCTGGGGAACCGGTGCTGCTTCCTGATCCTTTTCGCCCAGGCCAGCTTGGTGCCTTCCTTGGGCTCCAGGAGCACTGCTTCCAGAGGACCTGGCCCTGCCCTCACCTCTCCCTGCTTCCCGGAACTGCACCACTGGCTAATTATCCTGGCCCGCTCTCCCGCCCTCAGGCCTCTCTTGGGGTAAGTCTACCTCGCAGCCCTCCGCACCTTGACTCCCCCAGCGGCGCTCACCCTTCCATCTCCCCCGCTGTTCTCTACTCCAAGCTTGGGCCCTGTGCCATTCCTAGTCTTGGGGCCCCAGACACCTGGGGAGCCAGTGCTGCTTCCTGACCCTTTTCACCCGGACCGGCTTGGTGCCTTCCTTGGGCCCCAGGAGTACTGCCTCTGGACCCCGCCCCGCCCCCACCTCTCTCTGCTTCCCTGGTCCTGCAACATACTCCAGACTCTTTCTGGGGCTGAGAGCCGCTTTCTGGGGCTCCAAGGCTTACCTTGCCTCTCCCTGATCCTTTGCATCCAGTACAACCCAGCTACTCAGTCCACTCCCTGGGAAATCTTGGGGCTTATTCCCACCCCATCTGCCTTTGCATCCCTGCATGGCAAGGCCACGGCCAGGATCTCAGGTCAGTCCAACACCCAAGTTCCTGAGGCCAAAATCATTCTTAGAAGATTCCAGACCTAAGGAGAAAGTCTGAAAACTTCTGACCCACATTGGAATTGGGCCAC